>NW_016107731.1:989835-1046385 GCF_001604975.1 Cebus imitator | reverse complement strand
ATCATTCTCAGCAAACTGACAGAGGAGCAGAAGATCAAACACCGCATGTTCTCACTCATAGGCGGGTGTTGAACGATGAGAGCACATGGACAAAGGGAGGGGAGCACTACACACTGTGTTCTTTACCTAGGCAAAAATTATTTAAATAACAGGAACAAAAGCACAATCCATAGAGTAAAAAATTGATAAACTGGACTTTGTCAATATTAAAAACTTCTGTACCTCAGAAGGCACTTTTAAGAGAATGAAGATACAGACTACATGCTGGGAGACAATATTTGCCAATCATGTACCTTGTAAAAAAGTTTTCTTCTCTATATACAAAGAACAGTTAAATAATAGAACAATCCAATTAAAAATGGACAAAAGATTGGAACAGATATGTCACTAGAGAAGATAAGCAAATAGCAAATATGCACATATAAAATATGCTCAACATCATAATTCATTAGGGAAATGCATACTTAAACTGTAATTTGATACCACTATGTACTTTTAGAATGGTTAGAATTTAAAGACTGACCGTCACGAGAATTGGCAAAGAAAAACATGAACACACACTTTGCTGGCGGGAATGTAAGAATGGTACAACCACTTTGAAAAACAGTCTGGCAGTTTCTTAAAAGTTAAACATACACCTATCTTATGATTCAGCCATTCATCTTCTAGGTATTTATTTACACAATAGAAGTGAAAGCAGATATCCTTACAAAGACTCATTTACAAATGTTCATTGCAGCTTTATTTGTAATAGCTGAAAACTGGAAAGAATCCTTGTATCTATCAATTGGTGAATAGACAAACTGTGGTATTTCCATACAATAGAATATTGTTCAGCAATTAAAAGAGAAAATTATCGATATATGCTACAATGTGGATAAATCTCAGAATAATTACGCTGAGTGAAAGATGTCAGACAAAAAAGTATATACTATATTATTCCATTTGTATTAAATTCCAGAAAATGTAAAATAGACTATGGTGAGAAAAAGAAGATGAATGGTGTCTGGAGATGGAGGTTGGAGGTAAATGTGGAGAAGGAGGGAGGGATTATAAAGAAGAAAGAGGAAAACTTGAGGAGGATATCGATATTCATGATCTAGATTGTGGTGATGTTTCAAAGGTATACACATATGTGAAATCTCATCAAGTTGTACACTTTAAGTGTGTATAACTTATTGTATGCCAGTAATAAGTCAATACATCAGTCAAAAAAATAAAGTTCTATTTACATTAAAGAATATGTACAGTAAAATCTTTAAAGTAGAATACCAATAACTAGTTATTTTGAATGGTGGGGGGTAAATAATTAACTTTATTTTTTTCTGTAACATTAGAATTACTTTTATAATTATAAAAATTAAAATTAAATGAAAATAATTTCAGTACTATCTAGTCTAAAATATATTCTCTTTGATTTGTCTGGCTACAGACAAGCATTGTAACAAACAAGACCGTCATCAATAATGAGATCACGTATTCATTCATTTGAAAAGGAGTTGAGGGTAGTTCTGACAGATGAGGTAGATTTAACTCATCAGTATTGGGGATGGAAAGGGAGGGAATAAAATAGAGAACAGTTGCCGGGCGCGGTGGCTCACGCCTGTAATCCCAGCACTTTGGGAGGCCGAGGCGGGTGGATCACGAGGTCAAGAGATCGAGACCATCCTGGTCAACATGGTGAAACCCCGTCTCTACTAAAAATACAAAAAATTAGCTGGGCATGGTGGCGCGTGCCTGTAATCCCATGTACTCAGGAGGCTGAGGCAGGAGAATTGCCTGAACCCAGGAGGCGGAGGTTGCGGTGAGCCGAGATCGCACCATTGCACTCCAGCCTGGGTAACAAGAGCGAAACTCCGTCTCAAAAAAAAAATAGAGAAGGGTTTTTTGAGCAGAGAATAAAAAGCATTAGAAAATGCATAAAGCAAGAAATGGGCTGGTTTCTGTGGGACAAATAATTGGTTGGATATTAACATAACGTTTGAGATGGGTGGTAATGGGAGAGAAAGGCACAGATTCAGGTTCTTGACTCTATGTCTTGTCTACCTTTTCTTCTTTCTGCTCTTCTTCCTCTCTTCTTTTCTTCTCGTTCCCTTCTCTTCCTTTCCTTTGTCATCTTAGGCATTCTGCATTCCAGGAAAATTCCTTGTGTTTGTTTACAACTCGAATAATTCAATTTTCTGCTTTGTCCTATCTGCTATTCACTGCCTTCCACAAAGTATCAAACTTACTCGGCTTCACAGGAAGCTACCTCTTGAATATTTGGAAAACTGATCACCTCTTTGTTTTGAACTAAGGAATAGTTTTCTTTGCTATTTCAGCATTGCAGAAACAGATCTGTTCTCTCAGTGTTAGTTTTAATTAATAATAGTCACATTTGATTATGTTGGAGTTTGATATAGGTCTCCACCCAAATATTTCATAGGAGGATCTCCAAGGTCAGAATAAAAGAAGCAAAGAAGAAACCCTAGTAGTAACAATTTTAGCAGTTTACATCTAGCAACCTGGAGACGGAGTGTAGCGGAACAGGTCTATACCCATAGCAACAGATGTTGTTATTTTATATCAGTATCACTGATATGATGCTCCCTATCATGACTAATTCTCAGGTGTGTGTCATCAAGAGCAAACCTTGAGGAGTTCTCATATGTAGGTGTGCTAAGGAGGAAGGTAATCAAACTCATGCTTGTCCAAAAGATTCTTAAGTGGTTTTGACCTTGAGTTCTTGTTTCTCTGGGTTAGGGGATTTCTCTAGTGTTTCCTGGTGCCTCTGTCTCAGCTCTGGCTATCACAGAGTCTTCTAAATATTTTACTTCAGGATGTTCCATTCCTGTTTCTCAGGACTGCTAAAATTTTTGCTGTTTGAACTTTCTACGGGACTTTTAAAGGGTAAGAAAACCAATTTTTGATTCTGTGACATGGTAGTATGTTTTTTAATTCCATAGAATCTTTAAATGTTTTATGCAAATGAAAAAGTAGAAGGTACTCAATCCAATACCCTCACTTTCTAAACAGGGACGATGAGTCCAAAATAGGTGATGTCCTGTAATTTACACAAGTAAATAGTGAGTAGAAAGCTCAGAGAAGACTCCAGGTCTCCTGATGTCCTATGCAAATTTTTATTTTCGCCACACCATGCTGTAGCATGATGACTTTTTCCCTCAAATTTAAAAACAGAAATGATTAAATGACTAGAATAAATGAAACATGTGCAGTGGATGATTTTACTGGAGCCCAAGGGCTCTAAAGAGGAAACAGCCGGCCTCAGGCCTCTGTTTCCTTGAGGTTGAACTAATTTCTTTTTGAAAATGGTCCACCCCAATCATAGTAATACTCATCATACATAATAAAATCACATTTTATGTGGTGTTTCAGGCCAAGTGAATCCCCCAAAAATACTTTTCAGAGCTAATACCAAGGTAATACCCCAATTAGATGATGCCGTTATGGAATTAAACAAACTACAGATCTAAAGTATAAAAGGGTAACAGGGAACGCCGAAAATGATTATTCTGAAACAAGATCAAGGGTCAATGAGGCAGAGAAACATGAAAGTCAGTTCCAGATGGCAGCCACCCACTAGTCCTGAGCACATGTGTACCCCAGCGCCATCTCTTGGTAGCCATGGGTACTACAGATTGCCACAGCACAAGTGGGCATACACGTTCCTTAAGACGGAAAGAGGTAAAGTGTTACAATGTCTTCTTATTGATAGAGATGTGATTTCCAAGAAATGTAAAGAAAATTCCTTTTTAAAAATTTAGTTTGCTTATTTTTCTTTCTATTGTTGGGAGAACCCAAATATTGACTTCTTAAATTTTGTTTGTGGTAGGGACAAATGTTCACTCCAAGGAACACCCCAGTAGTATTCTTTTTCTCATTAGAGTTGCGGTAAAGGCTGAAATGAGTTCACTGAATAATTAGTCGTAGAGTCAATAGTATTTCTGCTTCTTAAAGCAGAAATATAAGAGTGTATTTTGGAAGGCAATTGTTAAGAGACAAAAGATTGTCGATAATATTACACTTTCCCCATCTGTCTGCAGACTTGGCAGACATAACTAATATAGATTTTTAACAAATTCTATTCAGGCTGTAAATTTTTTACTAAAGGAAATAAAAATATATTATCTGCTAAATGTCTTGCCCATCTTGAACACAACACTGCTGAAAAGGGGTGTGATTTGCTTCCTTGTGGATTGAGGCTTTCGTAATAAAAGTTCCTGGTCACTTTGAGGTTTCTTTAAAACATGCAGAAGCAATTAACAACATATTTGACTTTGTAAAATCAGAAAATGATAGCTTCTTAAACATGTGCCTACAAGATTGTACATCTTGATATACTGTTGCTGGCCATAGAAAAGATTTTCAAACTTTGGCCTGCAGTAAACTATTTTTAAAGTGTGAGACAAGAAGAAATCTCCTCTAATTTGGAAATACATTGAGGATGAAAATAGGGCAAAAAGAATACTGTAAAACCGAGATGTATATGCTGTTTCTCTGAAGCTGTTTGGTCTTTGAAGAGGCATAAGTACCCTAGAAAAGGATAAATTGACTGTACGTGGATAGTTGTAGGTTGTGACAATTATATGGAGAAAAAGACTCAATTTTTCGAAATAGGACAGCTTCAGAATTCAGAAAATGTCAATGAAAAGGGCAACCAAATTAAACAGAACTTTCTCAATTTCCTTACTAAATTTGTAACATATTTAGAGAACAATGTTGATTTCACAAGTTTAGATGACTTCTGTGCTTTAAAACCATTTTCCTTGAGGTAGGTTTAACTTTGGAATGTCTTAAAATCATGGCCATTTTAGACATGGAGAACTTACGCACACATTTAAAGATGCAAAAGACCTGATGGACAACAGCAAGCTGGTCTATGGTAGCAAGCCTGTAAATAAAAAGTGGGTGGAGATTTTTGGATGAAAACGAATCCTACATATCTAAAAGCCTATTGTTGCAGGTCAGTAAAATACTAAGTTTTCCTTCATTATAGTTTGGATGTTTGACCCCTTGAAATCTCACGTTGAAATTGTATCTTCAGTGTTGGAGGTGGGGTCTGGTAGGAGGTGTTTGGGTTGTGGGGGTGGATCCCTCATGAACATCTTGGTGCTGTCCTCTTAGTAATGAGTCAGTTCTCACTCCATTCGTTCCCATAAGAGCTGGTTGTCATAAAAGAGCCGGGCACTTCCCTCCTCCTCTTTCTCTTTCTCTCACTGCTTCTCTCACCATGGTGATCTCTGCACATTCTGCCACGAGAGGAAGCTTCTGGAAGCCCTCACCAGAAGCAGACACTGGTGCCATGCTTCTGCAGAACTATCAGCAAAATAAACCTCTTTTCTGTGTAAATTACCCAGCCTCACGTCTTCCTTTATAGCAACACACAAATAGACTAAGATGTCCAGGCACAAATGCTTTTGTGCAGAGGGTACACATCACCTGGACATTACTATGCCCAACGGACACCAGGCAGCCGTGTAATATAGGCTCAGTGAGAGCAGAGCTACAAGACAAAGTGATGTTCCACTTGCTGTGTCAGTTTTGCCAACGTAAAAGAAAAGAAGAATATCCTAAAGGATGCAGGCATTTGAGAGAAGTATCGTTAGAGAAGACAGATGAGAATTTCCCTATGTATCATAGGACTAAAATGGACTTGTTATTTTTCATTACATAGTGGTAATAATACACGTTTAATTAGTTCAATTATATTTGTGTTCTCTTTTTTAAAAGCATTGTATTATGCACCTTAAAATATATGTTAATATAACATGATGAATATATAGCATCTCTTTAATACTCAAGAGAATTTTAAAAGAGTTAAATAAATTGTTCTGTTAAAGAACAGAAAAAAATTATAAAATTATCATTGCATTTTTCTCACATATATTTGTTTATACCTACTATTAATTAGTACTAACTGCCACTTTTAGTTTTATTTTGTTGTTTAAATATTTGCATTTATATCATAGAAAAGTAGTAAGTAATAATACGTGATTTCAAATAAACATCTGTTCTTCATATTTTATGTTAAAGTAATAATACATGTCTGTATTATTTTAAAAAATTATTATTTTTGTTTGTTTGATACAGCTGTGTCTTGGGTTGACTTTCTAAAAAGTTGTCAATTCTACCTAGGTAAATGCACTACAACCAGCTCCAGGCCCACCTGGGTTCCCTCCTCCTCTTCCTACAGGCTGCGTAGAAGCAGACATAACTTACTCAGGCTGTGTAAAGACAGACATAACTTATAATATCCATACCTCCAACTGAACATCTGAGGGGAAGCTAATAAGGTATCAAAGAACATACAGATAATTTAACCACATTTATGTAGAATGAATAAAATATATAGAAAGGACTGTCCTAGTTAACATAGTAAAAATGTAGGGACAAAACCCCTCTAAGATATAGGCAAAAAGGCATACAAAAGACAGATGAATAATTTAAGCTGGAGAAAACATTACCCAAGAAACAAATGCAAATTTTCTACAACTGCTTTGGAGTGTAGAAGAATTTCAGGACATCACAAATTCAATGACTCAAGATCCCAAGGATAGGATGCTATAACAGAATGAGCTGATAAGAAAGATGATTGAACATTTAAGGTTAATATCGTTATGTGTGAATTTGATCCTGCCATTTTGATATTAGCTGGTTGTTTTGTCCATTGGTTGATGCAGTTTCTTCATAGTATCAATGGTCTTTACAATTTGGTGTGTTTTTGCAGTGGCTGGTACTGGTTGTTCCTTTCCATGTTTAGGGCTTCCTTCAGGAGCTCTCGTAAGGCAGGCCTGGTGGTGACAGAATCTCTCAGCAGTTGCTTGACCGTAAAGGATTTTATTTCCCCTTTGTTTATGAGCTTAGTTTGGCTGGATATGAAATTCTGGGTTGAAAAATTTTTTCTTTAAGGATGTTGAATATTCGCCCCCACTTTCTTCTGGCTTGTAGGGTTTCTGCCAAAAGATCTGTTGTGAGTCTAATGGGTGTTTCCCTTTGTGGGTAACCAGACCTTCTCTCTGGCTGCCCTTAGCAATTTTTCCTTCATTTCAATTCTGATGAATCTGATGATTATGTGTCTTGGGGTTGCTCTTCTCAAGAAATATCTTTGTGGTGTTCTCTGTATTTCCTGAATTTGAGTGTTGGCCTGTCTTACTAGTTTGGGAAAGTTCTCCTGGATAATATCCTGAAGAGTGTCTTCCAACTTGGTTTCATTCTCCCTGTCATTTTCAGGTACACTGATCAAATGTAGATTAGGTCTTTTCACATAATCCCATATTTCTCAGAGGCTTTGTTCATTTATTTTCACTCTTTTTTCTCTAATCTTGCCTTCTCATTTTATTTCATTGAGTTGATCTTCAATCTCTGATATCCTTTCTTCTGCTTGATCGATTCGGCTGTTGAAACTTGTGTATGTTTCACGAAGTTCTCGTGCTGTGTTTTTCAGCTCCATCAAGTAGTTCATGTTCTTCTCTATGCTGGTTATTGCAGTTAACATTTCGTCTAACCTTTTTTCAAGGTTGTTAGCTTCCTTGCATAGGATTAGAACATGCTCCTTTAGCTTGGAGAAGTTTGTTATTATCCACCTTCTGAAGCCTGCTTCTGTCAATTCGTCAAACTAATTCTCCACCCAGCTTTGTTCCTTGCTGGTGAGGAGTTGTAATCCCTTGGAGGAGAAGAGGCCTTCTGGTTTTTGGAAATATCAGCCTTTTTGAGCTGGTTTCTTTCCATCTTTGTGGATTTATCTACCTTTGGCCTTTGAAGTTGGTGACCTTTGGATGGGATCTCTGAGTGGACATCCTTTCTGTTGACGTTGAAACTATTTCTTTCTGTTTGTTAATTTTCCTTCTAACAGTCAGGCTTCTCTGCTGCAGGTCTTCTAGAGTTTACTGGAGGTCCACTCCAGATCCTGCTTGCCTGGGAATCACCATTGGGGGCTGCAGAACAACAAAGATTGCTGCCTCTTCCTTCCTCTGGTAGCTTCGTCCCAGAAGGGTACCTGCCAGATGCCAGCCAGAGCTCTCCTGTATGAGGTGTCTGTCAGCCCCTGCTGGGAGGTGACTCCCAATCAGGATACACGGAGGTCAGGGAGCCACTTGAGGAGGCATTCTGTCCCTTATCTGGGTGTGGTGGCACTCACCTGTTATCCTAGCTACTTGTGAGGCTAAGGCAGGAGAATCACTTGAACCTGGGAGGCGGAGGTTGCAGTGAACCTTGCACCACTGCATTCTAGCCTGGGCAACAAGAGCAAAACTTCATCTAAAAAAAAAAAAAGAGAAAAAAGAGATTGAGAACACAAATTCTGCTTTTAAATGAAATTAACAGGATAGAAGCAGAATGGATACAGCAAAAAGTTAATTTGTGACAGAGACCAAAGGCTTGTAATAATGACCCTGAATGGAGAAAAGAAGTCAAAGAGATTAATCCAACTGGAATGACAATAATTTATAAGAAGCCAGGGTTTATGTTGTTCTTTCTGAAGTAGAAAGACAAAGAACTGCAACAGTTGTGAATGACAGAAAACTCTACCAGAGTGGCCTTGGAAATCCTGGGTCAGGCATCCTTTGCTTGCCTCTGTGGTAAATTTTGCTGTTACTTTTAAAATTTATATATGTTGGGAAATCTTCCTCCATTATTACCTAATATTGAGGAAGTAATTTATTTTATTTATAATAACATATGAAAACATGGGCTGGGTGCAGTAGTTCCAGAGATTTAGGAGGCCAAGGCAGAAAGATTGCTGGAGGCCAGGAGTATGACACCAAGCCTGGGCAACAGAGTGAGACCCTGTCTCTAAGAAAAAAAAAATTAGCTCAGTGTGATGGCATGTGCCTGCAGTACCAGCTACTCAGAAGGCTGGGGCCGGAGGGTTGCTTGAGCCTAGGAGATCCAGGCTGCAGTGAGCTATGATTTTGCTACTGCACTCTATCCTGGGTAGCAGACAGAGATCCTGTCTCCCCAAGCCCCTGCAACCCCCCAATACACACACACACATACACAAATATATAAATATATGTACATTTATAATTTATAAATCTATAATAGAATGCCTCTGTAATTTAATATATAAAATACAGATCATTTAAATATATATAATTTTAAATACAATGAAGCATTTTGTTATGTTTATATAAATATATCTCATATATTAATATTTTCAATAATACATAATTGAATAGTAAAATAAAAATTTATAACCTTAATTTATGTAGTTTAATTAAAACATCAAACCAATAATGCAGTGTACATATATTTGTGTATGTACACATGTAAATCTTGTCTATCACATGGATCATTCTAAAAAAGTATGATCTAAGATTTATTAAGGCTGTGGTTCAACAGACCTGTTCATATACTAAAGCCGTCAATGCACATTAAAAGCTATGAAACTGTTTAATTTCTTTGACCCAGAAATTTCAGTATTAAAACTCTTATTTAAAGTAATCAAAGCTGGGCATGGTGGCTCACGCCTGTAATCCCAGCACTTTGGGAGGCTGAGGTGGGTGGATCACGAGGTCAAGAGATTGAAACCATCTTGGCCAACCTGGCAAAACCCTGTCTCTACTAAAAATACAGAAAAATTAGCTGGGTGTGGTGGTGTGTGCCTGTGATCCCAGCTACTCAGGACGCTCAGGCAGGAGAATTGCTTGAAACCGGAAAACGGAAGTTGCAGTGAGTCATGATCGCACCACTGCACTCCAGCCTGGTGATAGAGCAAGACTCTGTCTCCAAAAAAACAAACAAACAAACAAACAAACAAAAAACAAACAACCAAACATTAATATACATGGATATTTGTGACAACATTGTTTCTAATACTAAAAGATTAGAAATAACTTGAAAATTGAACCATAGCCTGTTCATGAAGTAATGGTATATACAAAAAATCAAATACTATTCAGTCATTAAAAATCAGATGTTAGGAAAAAATTTATAGTACAATGCTGAAAATATAGGTGAAAAATGCAAATACAGGTTATAAAACTTTGTATAGTATGATCACAAATACATAGAAATATACACACATATAGAATCTTATTTAGTGATCTGTTCATTATCCATCCATTTCAATCATCTCTATTGAAAGCACACATAAGCACCAAAAAGAGATTTTAATTTTTGCTTAATTTATTTCGCATTTTTTAGTCAAAAATATTTTTAAATATTAAAAAAATTAATGTGGTTTTTTAAGAAAAAGAAGTAATTATAATTGCAGAAATGAGAGCACCTTAATTTATTTGTAAATGTGATCATACCAGCTACTCTGATGGCATCAAAGGCATCTTTGGGAACCATCTTCATCCCAGATGGAAATATTTTCTTTGGTTCCGTTTGGAGACATCACTGAGAGGAGGTGTCCCTTGCCCCTTATTTTTGCCCAGCTTCCCCAAAACATTACATTTTTCCAAGAAACGAAAGGACCAGATGAAATGCTAATGGACTTGATAGAGTACAGGCACTAAGATGGAGACCAAAGAATATGATTTTAGAAATGGGAGCATGTGGTCTCTTGGGTGAAGAATTTTTCACCTCCTTGGAGATTGGAATGATGCAATAGAACCCATTTAGCCATTTTTCTAAATTAGAGGGTTGCAAACGGAAGGTGTCACTCTGGCCCACTTGTGCCTTTTTCTAATTTTGACCCCACAGCCCACTTTAGATGAAACCACCTCTCCACTCTTCATAGCTTTGCCTTAATGTCAAGCTTTGGGTGCCTGAGGCTCATACACAGGCACAGAGCTGGGGACTGCATCTGTGAGTCTCTCAGCCAGGGCTCTGGAAAGTGTTGAGGAGACGTGATTGAACACTGGGACAAGGGATTGTGTTTCTTAATGGAGCGGAGAAGACCAGTGTGTAGGGAATGGTGTCTGAAGCATTCTTTCAAGGTGTCCCTGGAGAAAGTTACTCCTTTAGCCAAATTTTGGAGGCTGTTCAAAACATTTGAACTTTGGCATATTTTCTATGTTTATTCTAACCATCCTCTTATCATAAACACAGAGTTGTTTGCATTAAACAATCACGCTGATTGGAAATGACAGAGCCTCTCTGGCCAGCTCATCAGGCCAAGGGAGAGGCGTAGCAGAGCGTAACTGGGTCAGTTTCCAAGTCCTCTATCTGAAAATGAGGCTGCCGGGCAAGAGGCAGAATCTTTGTAGAGTCATGCGTCCTGTGAGGAATTCCGCCCTGATACTCGCTCTTGACTTTGCCATTTTTAAATTTCTTCCTTCTCCTACTCCTACTCACATCCTGTTGGAACGACTCATTTTGTTTCCATTCTGCTCCGGGGTTTTTGTTAGGAGTGCAAACCTAGAAATACATCTGCACTTTCTCAGCGAACTCATCATTTGGCTGGGCTGCTCTATAATTAGATTTTTCGAAAATCTCTCTCCTCGTATATCAATTATTCCACTCCCTAATCATCTTCCTCAGTGTTCTCGGTGAGCCTACTCATTTATCAAACTGTCTGGGTCTATGCTTAAGCATTTGCAAAGAAAGGGTGATGCATGCTACTGCCTACAGTGTCCATGTGGTGGAAGTCTTGGGATCTTTTCTCCTGTGTCTTGTGTTTTGCTTTCCAGCAGCCTGGCTAGATCGTAGCATCACCTTCAGCGTCTGATCCAGAATGCTGTTCTGTTTAATGTGCTTTAGGATTTCCACGATGATGATTTGAGAAGTAGCGCATTCTGGAAATTGACGCCCTCTGTGTTTGTGTCCCTGTATACCAGGAGACCTAACTTCCTGAAGCACTCACCAGTTGTATAACTAATTTTCCTTTGATAATCTTGGTGATAGCCAACAGACAAGATGAATCATGGGATAAATTACTGATCCTGTGTTGGGCAGCTAGTATGAGAGGGAAGGTGGGCCAGTCCTCAGGCACAGAACAAGTAGCCCTCTGTTCCAACAGGACTGCCAGAGTCTGAAAATTTACACTATGGTGATTCCATCATGGTCCCAACCTCATCAAACTAGCCATGAAAAGAACAAGCTAGTAAGGTCTTAGGCAAAAGACATATGTAAGGAAAGAGATATATTTCTACAATTTGTCACTTAGTTCTTACTGTAGAACCTGATACGAATATACTGTCTGACAGGTTCTCTTACACTTGTAGACACTATTTTATGATGGGTATAAATTCATTCTTTTACTATAGTCACTAAGCTTGAGCGATTTACTTCTTCAATTGATCTGTGAGGGTTTTTAAGTGCCTTATTCACTCATGTATTCACTTTTTCATCATGCATTTATTGAGAGCTTACTATAGGCTGAGTATTTTATGGGCACTGGGGAAGGACTGCTGAGTAGAAAAAGATATGGTCTCTGTCCTGAGTTTTATAGATCAATGGGAAAGACATGTTAATCACAACATCCCACAAATCCTTGTAAAATCATGTTGATGATAACTCCTAGTCGAAGGGTACTTGGTGAAGGTCATGTTGGGGGATGTTCTGGAGCTCTGACTGGTTGAATTTGGTTATAGTCATCCCGGACCAAATTAGACACACACACACACGTGTGCCCTTTGCTGTAACTGTTCTGAAGGTGAGGTCATGTTGTAGTGTTTATTTTTCATAGGGTTTGATAGTTTTTATTGAACTTACATGTATTTAACATTATTTTATTCATCAGGTTTAGGAAATATAAAGCTCCCAAACATAATTTTTCTATCAAAATAATGCCTAGAAAATTAAAAAGATTGTATGTATATTACAGCTTCTTAAAAGTCTGCAAATCTTCTGGCTTGCTGGGATTCCTATGTCTTCAGATTAAAGTGAAATTTGGCTCCAAATCTGGTGGAAAATCCAGCATCCTTTCAGTGTTCACCAATAAATGTCCATATGGCTGTTTTTATTGAAGACTTGTGGCAAAATGTGGTTTAAATGGTAATTAAACCACAGGGCAGGATAGCAAAAATATAGATATTGACTATGCAAGATTTAAAAGTCTCTTAAGCATTTTCTCCCCTGGGGAATTTTTACTGTTTTTTTTTTTTTTTTTTTTTTTTTTTTTTTTTTTTTTTTTTTTTTTTTTTTTTTTTTTTTTTTTTTTTTTTTTTTTTCAACTCAAGCTCTGTCATTTGCCCATATTTCTAAGTCTATCCAAGCTCTGCCCTGGGGGTATCTTTCAACAACGATCCTCTTTTGTTGAAGATCATAAGACATACTGAGGAGAAAATAAAAGGATTCTGTGATCAAATAAATTTGGGGGGCTTCAGTTCAAATGCTGTAAGACGTTTTTTAAAAACCATAGGATATCTTAGATTTTTAGCATACTAATATGTGTTGTACATTTTAAAGAAATCGTATCATTTATTATGACTTTGGCTGCATGTAACATACATTCTGACTTAAATGATTTAAGCAGAAATAAACCTTATTTCATGTAGCTGAGTTCAGATGTAGAATGGACGTCAGGGTTGGTTGATTCAGTGGCTCGGTGATGCCATCACAGGCTTAGTTTCATTCCGTTTTTTTTGCCACTGCCATACGCCGTGTTGATTTTATACCCAAGCTTGTAGAAGGATACCCTCAAATCTAGAATAGCAATATCCTTAAGAAGAGGCGTGGCCATTTGCTCCTAGAGCCCTTTCTTAGGTGAGAAGAGACTTATCTCAGAATCCCCAAATGGACTGTCTCTCACGTATCTTTGGACAGAATTGGGTATTAGACTTATTCCCACATTAATCAACAGCAAGGAGAAGAGGTCAGCTCTCCTTCAGGCACCTGGATGCACATGGGGTGGGTCATACCTGCACAAAACTGGGTTCTGTTTGGAGGAAGTTATATGGGAGTAAGTGTCAAGCAGATTACTAAAAAAAAAATAGGAGATGTTTCATGTTCAGATAAGTGTGTTTCTTTCTCTAAAAGAATACACTGCTATGGACTGAATTATGTCTTATCAAGTACATATTTTGAAGCCCTAACCCCCAATGTTATTTTATTTGAAGATAGGGTCTTTAGGAGTAATTAAGGTTAAGTGAGGTCATAAAGGTGAGATGAGACCTTAATCCTATAAGACTGGTGGTCTTATAAGAATATACAGAGAGGCCAGGTGCAGCGGCTCAAGCCTGTAATCCCAGCACTTTGGGAGGCCGAGGCGGTGGATCACGAGGTCAAGAGATCGAGACCATCCTGGTCAACATGGTGAAACCCCGTCTCTACTAAAAATACAAAAAATCAGCTGGGCATGGTGGTGCGTGCCTGTAATCCCAGCTACTCAGGAGGCTGAGGCAGGAGAATTGCCTGAACCCAGGAGGCGGAGGTTGCGGTGAGCCGAGATCGCGCCATTGCACTCCAGCCTGGGTAACATGAGTGAAACTCCATCTCAAAAAAAAAAAAAAGAAAATACAGAGATTTTTCTTTCTCTTTTTCCTCTTCTCCCTGCACACCTGCACATGCATGCACGCATGCACGTGCACACACACACACACACACACACACATGAAAGACCATGTGAGGACAGCCAGAAAAAGAGAATTCACCAGAAACCAACCCTGCCAGACCTTCTGGCCTCCAGAACTGTGAAAAAACACATTTTTGTTGTTTAACCCACCCAGTCTCTGGCATTTTATTATGGCAGTCTGAACAGACAAATACAGATTTTGGTACTGAGAAGTGGGGTGCTGATGTAACCTAAAAATGTGAAAGCAACTTTGGAACTGGGTAATGAGTGGAGGCTGTAAGATTTTGGAGGTGCACACCAGAAAAGGCCTAGGTTGCAGTGAAGGGACCATTGGTAGAAATATGGACATTAAAGGCAATTCTGGTGAGGGCTGAAGAAGAAAAGAGGAGAGCTGCAGAGAAAGCCTCCACCTGCTTAGAGAATACATGCAGCATGATGGACAGAACGTTGGTAGAAGTAAGGGCATCAAAAGCCATTCTGTCAGGGCCTTAGATGGAAATGAGGGGCAAGTTATGGGAAACTGGAGGAAAGGCCATTGTTGTTACGAAGTGGCAAAAAACTTGGGTGAACTGTTTTCTAGTGTTTCGTGGAAGGTGGAACTGGCAGGCACTAAAGTTGAATAATTACCTGAGGTGATTTCTAAACAAAATGTTGAAGATGTGGCTATGTTCTTCCTGAATGCTTAGAGATAATTCTAGAGAAGAGAGAAATTGACAAAGGAACTGCAAAAAGGAGCCAGAGCTTGAAAATTTGGTGAATTCTCAGCCTATCCATATTGCAAAAAGTGAGGAAGCATGTTTTGAAGGGAACATCAGAAGTGTGGCTGGACTATTACTTGATAAGAAGATTATGAGATTCTATGGGCAGACAAAAGCTTGAACTGAATAGAGCAAACGGAACTAAGGGAAGAAAGGCTGTCAGATTTGTGGATCCTTCAGGATAGAACTACAAAACTAGTTCACTGAAAAACATGAGCTGTTCTTCAAGAAAAGGAAAGAATGACTCCAAAGGTGATTCAGAGATGATCAGGGCTACCACTCACATCACAACCCAGAGGATACAGGCCCAGGGGGCAAGGTTGGGTGACGTCACAGCCTTGGTTTCAAAAGGTCTAGCCACCTCTTCCTGGAGTATTGGGGCAGGACCCCTATCTGACAGGGTCATTAGGGCGACAGAGCATTGAACCGGAAAGGATTATGCTCCAGCCTTAAAATTGAACAGAATTTGCCTTGCTAGGCTTTGGACATACTTGGGAGTTGTCGTCTCTTTCCTTGGTTTGATTTCACACTTTTGGAATGGGAATGTCTATCTTGTACCTGTCCTAATATATTTTTAATGTACGTAAGTTTTCTGGTCTCATGAGCTTACAGTTGGATAAAAATTTTGCCTCAGAATAGATTGTATTCTGCATACAATTGTATTCAACCATACTTGATTTAGACAATAATTAGATGAGAATTTGGACTTGAGATTTCAGTGCTGATGCTAAAATGAGGGGAGACTTTTAGAGCTGTTGGGGTAGAGTGGATGTGCTTTGTACAAGAGGGGCCAGAGGCAGAATGCTACAGATTGAACTAAGTCCCCCTAAAATTTGTGTGTTGATACCCTAATCCCCAATGTGATTGTATTTGGAGACAGGGTCTTTAGGAGGTAATTAGGATTAAATGAGATCATAAGGGCGAAGTCTTAATCCCATGGGACTGATGGCCTCATGAGAAGAGGAAGATTTCTGTGTGTGTGTGTGTGTGTGTGTGTGTGTGTGTGTGTGTGTGTATGTGTTGAGGGAAGGCAGTATAAGAATATAGTGAGAAGGTGCTGTCTGCAAGCCAAGAAGAAAACCCTTAGCAGAAACTGACCCTCCCAGGCCTTGATGTGGGACTTCTCGCCTCTAGAACTGTGGGAAAAGAAATTTCTATTGCTTAAGCCACCCACTCTTGATATTTTATTACTATTGCTGTGGAAGACTAATACCTACATCAATGTGATAAAAATTAAAATAATACAGAAGTTTCTAGAAAAAAATGAGATTCCTCTAGACCATTCTAGCCCTGAATGTTGCTGCTAAAAATAATTTGTTGTGTGCTTTTCTAGTGGCTTTAATACTTTCCAAATGAATGCATATGTTTGTGTATGTATATATACATTAATCATTATACATACATGCTTTGTTGTTTACTTTTTATTTTTTAACATCGATATTTTACTTACTGTTATACAAAATACATAGCCCTATCTCATTCTTTATAAAGTTTACATAGATACATTGTGTGGATGTATTATAATTTCTTCAACCCCTTCAGAATGAGAGAATGTCCACACTTATCTGAACATGAAACACCTACTATTTGTATTCAACAGAATATAATTTTGGACCTGCTATTCTGGAACTTCAGGTTCTCTGTGTCTGTTTGCTGCCTTAAAAGAAGATGTAACCTCCCGAGGCTCTCAAGACATTTGGCCATTTGGCCACAGTAGAATGTAATTGGCTGATAGTTCTCAAAACACATGATAACACAGGATACTAATTAATACCCATGTGCTGGGTGGTCCTCACCTGGTCCCTGTGCACCTGAAGTGCTAACTTCCCATTCTCTAGGGGACCAAGTACTTTGTTCTTTCATTTTTGATACTAGACTGTTATAGAAATTGTGGCATTACTCAGCAGCTGACTTACTTCATCTTGGAAGAAATCTCCTTCTAGCTACGTGGCTTGAATAGAGTAAATCTGACTAATGAATTAACAGGCAGGATGTTGACAGCATAAAATATTCTGGACTGCCTAGAAAAGTTTTAAAAATTTGCCTAGTGTTTATAAGGAAAATTATTTCTCATAATTTATATTGCTTGAATCTAATTTTCTTTATCAATGAATACTCTGAAAGTGACAAAAACCCACCTTAGTAAAGCTATTTAATTCCTAAAGCCATTCAATTCTATTAATGGGTTGTGAAGGTAAATATGGGTGATTCTAACACGCCTGTGAGTTTGCACAACTGTCCTGTTGGCAACAGCCAGGATATTGTTGTGTTTATCATTGGGGATTGAATTGATTTCCAACAGAAAGATTATTCTGTAAATCCAATTCCCATACAAACACTGTTAATTGTTGATTCAGTTGTTTGAAGGTCCAGATGCTATATTTTGGAAGATTTGTCAATTTAATTTTTTTAAATTAAAACAATTTAATTTTTCATTTCTTCATGTTTAAAGCCTCCTTTAGGCTTGGGTTTATTTTAGGTGACAGTACATATACATAAAGAAAAAGAACCAGCATCATTAAATTGATGGATCAGAGACTCAAAATTTTTTAAATGAGCTTCCTTTCCTAATAACAACAAATTATAAGAAAAAAGATCTTTCCCAAGTCCACTTAATCTTTGGCACCTCATTTATGTCATACATGGCATTTTTCAGTACAAGACTGACTTACAAATTATCACATATTTCAGATACTGGAAGCTGAGATATTTCCTATGCTTTATTGTTTAAAGGTGTTTATTTTATAGCACTTTTTAGTTGCATTATATCCTATTCTACAGTAATAGCCACCTTTTTTTTTTCTCTCCCATCACAGTGTTGTCTTAAGAAATCAGGAACTTTTATTTTACTTTTCTTGAGATGGAATCTTGCCTTCGTCACTCAGACTGGAGTGCAATGGTGCGATCTCAGCATGTTGCAGCTTCTGCCTCCCAGGCTCAAGTGATTCTCTTGCCTCAGCCTCCCGAGTAACTGGGATTATAGGTGCCATCACCACGCCTGGCTAATTGTTGCATTTTTAGTGGAGGTGAGGTGTCACCAAATTGGCCAGGCTGGTCTCGAACTCCCGACCTCAGGTGGTCCGCCCATCTTGGCCTTTCAAAGTGTTGGGATTACAGGCACTAGCCACCATGCCTGGCCAGGAGTCATGAATTTTTTAAATTGGAAAATGAAATGGTCTTCTTATCCAAACTCCTATCTAAATGTTTTCATATAGTAAAAGTGCAAGGGATATAGTAATGGTATAATTAGTACAATTATACTAATACTCATAACCATACGTTTATTAAAGTGCATATTTAGCGATATAACATGCATAAATATATTTAATTAGATATGATAAATAGTCATGTCTATTATACTTTTCTTGGTTAATATAATTTTAATAATGTGTAGGAACAGTCCAGGCTACCAGTGTCTTAGAACGACTCTGGACTTATCTATAGATCAGTCAAGACCCAGGAATGGTAATGGGAAGTTCTACGTAGGATAGTATGATGTTTTTCAAATCTTATTCATCTCTGTATCCTTAAGTAGAAAAAGAAGTTTCTTGTGTCTTCATATTTAGGAAGGCAACCTTGGGTGGGATGTTTATTAAAGATGTCATTTGACTATCATCATTCTTGTCTTTTAATCTAGATATAACTAAAAAGCACAAACAGTGTCTTGAAGCCATATCAGAGACATTTGAAAGCAGAGTAGGAGCTATCTTGAATAGAAAATGCCTTTCTGTCAGTTTGCTGAGAATGGTGGTTTCCAGGTTCATCCATGTCCCTACAAAGGACACAAACTCATCGTTTTTGATGGCTGCATAATATTCCATGGTGTATATGTGCCACATTTTCCCTGTCCAGTCTATCGTCGATGGGCATTTGGGTTGGTTCCAGGTCTTTGCTATTGTAAACAGTGCTGCAATGAACATTCGTGTGCACGTGTCCTTATAGTAGAACGATTTATAATCCTTTGGATATATACCCAGTAATGGGATTGCTGGGTCAAATAGAATTTCTATTTCTAGGTCCTTGAGGAATCGCCACACTGTCTTCCACAATGGTTGAACTAATTTACACTCCCACCAACAGTGCAAAAGTGTTCCTATTTCTCCACATCCTCTCCAGCATCTGTTGTCTCCAGATTTTTTAATGATCGCCATTCTAACTGGCGTGAGATGGTATCTCAATGTAGTTTTGATTTGCATTTCTCTGATGACCAGTGATGAAGAGCATTTTTTCATATGTTTGTTGGTCTCATGACTCATAGGCGGGTATTGAACAATGAGAACACATGGACACGGGGAGGGGAGCACTACACACTGCAATCAGTTGGGGGGAAATAGGGGAGGCACGGTGGGGGGTGGGGAGCTGGGGAGAGATAGCAAGGGGAGAGATGCCAGATGTAGGTGATGGGGAGGAAGGCAGCAAATCACACTGCCACGTGTGTACCTATGCAACAATCTTGCATGTTCTTCACATGTACCCCCAAACCGAAAATGCAATAAAATAAATAAATGGGGGAAAAAAAAAAAGAAAATGCCTTTCAGCCCACAGAGATGATGTTATCACAAAACACTGTGACTCATTGGGTTGACAGATCCTTTCCCTCTCAACATATAATCTGTGATGTTTTCACTGAGAAAGCTTAGTCTGGAGAATGGGTGATGGCAGCTAGCGTATACCTCTACCCCACCATGGCGTGAAACCTGGTGGCTGGAGGGAGAGGGAAGTGCAACGGAGTAGTGCAGCATGAGAGAGTAATGTGCCCAATTCTGAGGACCCCTTGGGAATCTAGGGCATCCTTTTCATTGACAAAAATCATTTATGTGGAGCTTCAGTAACTTTTGAATCTGTCCTGTCAGCTGCTTCAGTAGGCTGCATGGATTTAAATGGGTTAGAAATTCCTTCTCTTTAAAGGGTTTTTATAGGCAACTCACACAAGGACAGATAGATTTGGGCACATGTAGGGGTCGGCGCTGGGAGACAAAGAAGGTCAATTTGATTCCATCAGTTAACCAATTAAGAAAGTCCTACAACAAGTAAACCCAGAGTGGCCAGGCGTGGTGGTGCACTCCTGTAATCCTGTCATCCCAGCCTTTTGGGAGGCCGAGGCAGATCACCTGAAGTCAAGAGTTTGAGACCAGCCTGGCCAACATGGTGAAACCCCATCTCTACTAAAAATACAAAACGTAGCCAGGCATGGTGGCAGGGGCCTGTAATCCCAGCTACTCAGGAGGCGGATGCAGGAGACTAGCTTGAACGGGAGGTGGAAGTTGCAGTGAGCCGAGATTGCACCATTGCCCTCCAGCCTGGGCGACAGAGTGAGACTCTGAAAAACAGAAACAAAAACAGGTAAACCCTGTGTTAGACACAGGAGGACGGGGCTCTGTTATATGACCCTATTTCCTCACTTCTTCCTTTTGGCTATTTTTTTTCTTTCTTAATTATTTGTAAGAACATTCTTGTGCTATAGAAATAGTACTTGAAATCAGAAGACCTGCACTCAAAAAGTTAATCTTCTTCAGCCTCAATTTCTTCATAGTAAAATGAGTCAGCCTCGGATTTGTTGTAGAAACAATTGGAATGAGTGAATAAGGTCCTTGACATTGCACCTGCCACACTGCAAATACTCAAGAGATTCCACTGACTAACAATACTCTGTCAAACGGGGCAGAACCTTTCATTACGTTGGGGGTAACATTTTATAATCCTGAAAAAAGCAAAGTTTCAATATTTTTATTTCCTAAAATATTTCTGAGAATCCATGAAAGAGCTGGCCCACCATGCTAGAAAAATTGTCCTCCACCCACCCACCTAAAACTTGTGAAAAATTTTGATTCAGATAAGAACTGTAGGGGCTTATTGCAGGAAATCCCTGGTGCTAAGTGTTGAAAGAGTTATCAGGGCGCATCCCTGTTTCGGAGGGGTTTAAGATTGCATAGGGAGGCTGAGGCAGTTACGCAAATTACTATTTAATAATCACCATAAGGGCAGGTGCAGTGGCTCATGCCTGTAATTGCACCTACTTGAGAGACGGAGGCTGAAGGATTGCATGAGACCAGGAGTTCATGGTTGCAGTGAGCTGTGATCACACCACTGCACTCCAGCCTATGTGACAGAAAGAGACCTGTCTCTGAAAATAAAAAAAAAAAATAATGATAGTGATGATGATGATGATGATAATTACCGTAAAAGTCACTGAGTTGCTGAGGGGAAACCAAAAGTAGGGAGCTCACATCCAGCTAGAAGATCAGGAAATGCTTCATGGTACAGATTCGTTTTTGCCAATGTAAGATCAACACATTCTCAAGAGTCTGACAGCTTGATAGCAATTTTAAGATGTCATGTTATGCTTATGTTTTAAAGACAGTCACAACTGTGCTGCCCTACCGAAAATGCTTAGAAAACTTTTCATTGATAACTTATAGCTGAAAATATTTTTATAAGGCTAGTTTTTTAGGTCATGGTTTCTGAAACTGGCAATCTAAATATTGTTTGTCTAAAAATTGTCCTTATAAATACACAGTATCTGCATATTGCTCAAGCATAAGAAACTGTAGTGTTTCAGGTGAGGGGTGGATATTTGGATAGAATTTTAACTCACAGATTTTCTGAGTTTCTCACTGACAGATTGACTCCTACTTGGACTTCACCATCTTTGCTACCCGACCACAACTATTTTTGGACTATGGCTACCTTTACTTTGTTTAATCTGTCAATAGACTTCCTCTGTGTCTTTTCTTCCACAAATTTGTTGAGGTGTTTGTTTGACTGATGACTTCTCCTTGCCATTACCTCCATTGTTGTGGAGTTGCTCATTTTTGTATTTCCATTCTGAATTTAATGGGGTTTTGGGAGAAAGGGAAATGAATTTATGTGATTATTTTACTTTGAATAAGAAGCCCCTGTCTCTCAGATCATTCATTCATTCATTCATTCATGCAAAGAACTGATTACGATCCAATACATGTGATGATTCAATAATTCAAAAGGAAAAAGCAACTAAACTGAAAATTAAAGAAAAATTTCTGTATGTTGCGCTCTTGGCAAGACATTAGACTTTCCATGACACTCCTAGATAAAGATAATGAGTGAAGGATGAGACTTATGGTGGATGAGGAGTCTGGGACAGTAGCCAAGATCTTTATAGGGAGGCAGAAAAAAGCAGGTGGACCGTACCCGTGGAGCTGAAAGCCTCACTGGGAAGAGCTCTCAGCTTACTGAGCCACTTAGAGGAATCCTCATTCTATGCTTTCTGTGCCCCAATACTCATTGGAGCCAGGAAAACGACCTAGCACTATATTCTCCTGACAACTCAGTACCTTCATTTCCCCCTACCCTTCCTCACACCATTCCAACTCACCCCTGGTATTCTTTTGTTTTTACTCAATATTATTTTGAGAGCAATTTTAAGATTGCAGCAATATTGAGCAGAAGATACTGAGATTTCCCGTATACCCCCCACCCTGCACAAGCAGAGCCTCCCCCCATTATCAATGTCCCCCACTAGAGTGGTCCATTGGTTACAATTTCTTCCCTCCCTGTCTTCCTTCTTTCCATATCTTCCTTCCTCTCTCTCTTTCCTTCTTTCCTTCGTTTTGTTTTTTTGAGACAGAGTCTTGCTCTATCACCCAGGCTGGAGTGCAGTGGTGCAGTCTTGGCTGACTGCAACATTCACCTCTTGGTGTTCAAGCAATTCTCCTGCCTCAAGTTCCTGAGTAGCTGGGACTACAGGCATGCCCCCCTATGCCCAGCTAATTTTTATATTTTTAGTAGAGACGATGTTTCGCCATGTTGGCCAGGCTGGTCTCGAACTCCTGACCTCAGGCGATCCACCTGCCTTAGCCTCCCAAAACACTGGGACTACAGGTGTGAGTCACTGTGCCTGACCTACAATTTCTGAATCTACGTTGGCACTTCATTATCACCCAAAGGCCATAGTTTATACGAGAGCTGACTTCTGGTGTTGTACATTCTCTGGGTTTGGACAAATTTATAATGACATGAATCTACCATTATAGTATGATACAGAGTAATTTCACTGCTCTAAAAATCCTCTGTGCTTCAACAATCCACTGTCCAATAGGGCAGAACATTTTATTATGTTGGGGGTAATCTCACCCTTTCCTTCCTTTAACCCCAGGCAACCACTGATCTTTTCATAGATTTGCCTTTCCAAAATGTCATCTAGTTGGAATCATACATAGGTAGCTCTTTCAGATTGGCTGTATTCACTTAGTAATATGCATTGAAGGGTTCTCTGTGTCTTTTAATGGCTTAATAGCTCATTTCCTTTTAGTTGTGAGTAACATTCCATTGTCTGGATGTAGCAAAGTTATTTATTTACCTACTGAAGAAATTTATTTATTTACAGTTGCTTCCAAGTACTGGCAATTATGAATAAAGCTGTTATAAACATTCATGTGCAGACTTTTGTGTGGACATGAGTTTTTAACTCATTTAGGTAAATACGAAGGAGCACAATCGCTGGATTGCATAATAAAAGTTTGTTTAGCTTTGTAAGAAACTGTCAGACTGTCTTTCAAAGTTCCCCAGAATGAAGGAGAGTTCCTGTTGCTCCATCTTCACTGTTGATTGGTATTGTCGGTGATCTGGATTAAGGTCATTGTAATAGGTATGTGTTGGTATTTCACTGTGGTTTTAATTTGCATTTCCCTGATGACATATGGTGTGAAGCGTCTTTCCACCTGCCTTGACATCTCTATGTTTTCTTGATAAGGTGTCTGTTAGGGTCTTTAGTTCATTTTAAAAATAAGTCTGCGTGTTTCCTTGTTGTTGAGTTTTAAGAATTGCCTCCTAGAACTTTTTCTTTTTTCTCTTTAAAAAAGGGCACGTCTTTGCAATACTTATTCTATGCGGTTTCTAGAAGTAGTGCGTAGTTAACATTGAGGTATATTTAAGTTTAGTAGACAACCGCTGCAATCTATTCAATGATTAGTTTATTTACTTACCAAACATGTATTTAAAAATTACTGTGTAGCAGGTGCTGTGGTAAGTGCTCAGACTTTAAAGATTATGTTTGCTTTCCTCAAAGAGCTTCCAGACTAATGTGAAGTCAGATATAGAAATAAACAATTTTGATGTTATCGTAAAAAATGTCACAAAGAAAATTAGAAAGTGTGATGAGAACTCAGAGAAGGAAGAACTTTATGGAGTCTGAAACTCAGGAAGCGGGGAGGTGGAATTTGAGCTGGATAATATAAGGTGAGTAGAGAGGGGAGGAGAAGTTTGCTAGCTGGGAAAGGACCAAAGGGGAAAAGGCTTTCTAAAGAATGAGAGACATTCCTGTTCAACCTCGTGAAGAAATTCAAGAGCATGGTGTGTGGATGAGAATTTCAGGTAGTTCATTTTGCCAGGAGTTCTCTGATAGATTATGGCCAATGTTGAACTTTATTGGTACTAAATCTCATCCTTTAAATAAGTGGAATTGACAGTTTTTTCTTTTTTCTTTTTTTTTTTTTTGAGACAAAGTCTCATTCTGTTACCCAGGCTGGAGTGCAATGGAGTGATCTTGGCTCACTGCAACCTCTGCCTTCCAGATTCAAGCGATTCTCCTGCCTCAGCCTCCCAAGTAGCTGGAATTACGGTGGCCTGTCACCATGCCCAATTAATTTTTGTATTTTTAGTAGAGATGGGTTTTCAATGGGATGGCCAGGCTGGCCTCGAACTCCTGACCTCAGGTGATCCACCTGCCTCAGCCTCCCAAAATGCTGGGATTACAAGCATGAGCCACTGTGCCTGGCCGACAGTTCTTTTGAAGTCTTCCCATATCATCTGAGTTTTAATGAAGATCTTAATTTCTAAACACTCCAAAGATGCTGGGAATCATAAATCCTATCAATCAAGGAGTGAGCACCAAATTACTGCAAGGCTTTGATATGGACAGAAATGAATAACTGCTCTTGCTGTCTGGAACTGCAGACCCTAGAGTCCCTCAAAATTTAAAGATCTCTTTATATAGGTGATAGTCCTTAGTTTTAGCTAAGTAAGAAGAATGTTTATGAAATATTTTCTTGGAGTTCCACAAATCATGGAACTACTGGGAGGCATCATGGAAGATCTTGAGCAATTGACCTGAAATAAAAATAGCTTAGGAGTTCACCCCTCACTTCTTACTGAGAAAGTCCCTTGGCCACATCTACTGAGTACCCACTGCCTAAGTCAGTGTTTCACAAGTGTGATTCCTAGACAGTGGCATTAGCAACACCTGGGAGGTTGTTGGAAGTGCAGTTTCTCAGGTCCTACCCTAGACCTCCTGTATCAGGAACTTTGGGGGTGAAGCTCAAAACTGTCTTTTAACAAGTCCTTCCAAGGATTCCGATGCACAATGCATGCTCAGGTTTGAGAATCTCTGGTCTCAGGGATTGCTGGTGAACTTTTCTGTTGCTATTCTATATCCTGCCAAGTGAGGGACACTTTGTAGGCCTTTGCCAACTCTACCCCTCCTTAACCTTTTTTTTTTTTTTTTTGAGACAGAGTTTCACTCTTGCTACCCAGGCTGGAGTGCAGTGGTGCGATCTCGGCTCACCGTGACCTCCGCCTCCTGGGTTTAGGCAATTCTCCTGCCTCAGCCTTCCAAGTAGCTGGGATTACAGGCATGCGCCACCACACCCAGCTAATTTTTGTATTTTTAGTAGAGACGGGGTTTCACCATGTTGACCAGGATGGTCTCGATCTCTTGACCTCGTGATCCATCCGCCTCGGCCTCCCAAAATGCTGGGATTACAGGCGTGAGCCACCGCGCCCGGCCCGTTAACTTTTTAAAAAGAGGGCTGACTAGTTAGTCATCAGACACAAGAACAACACTTTTTGTTACTTTTTTATTATAAAAGATACATAACCTAACATTTGCCATTTAAACCCTTTAAAGTATACAATTCAGGCATTAATTACACTCACAATATTGTAGAACTGTCTCCACTATCTGCTGTCAAAACTTTTGTTGTTACCCCCCAAATTCCATCTGTACTAATGTTGTTACGCCCCAAATTCCATCTGTACTAAGCAATCACTTCCCACTCCCCTTCCCATCAGCTCCTGGTAACCACTAATTTACTTTCTGTCTCTATGCCTTGGCCTTTTGTGGGTAGCTCATGTAAGTGGGATGGATTGCACAATATTGGTCTTTGTGTGAATGGCAACATTTTGAAATGCTTGTTGCGTTCATGCTGGAAGGTGCTAAGCCTTGGCACTGCATATGGTTGTGTTACATCTCAATCAAACAGGCCAGCTAACAGTCAGGTTTGTCTTCACCGTGCTCCTTATCTGGAGCAAAATCAGATACACCTTTATTCATCTACTGAATCAGAAACTGTTTGCTGGATGCCTGCTCTGTGCTGTGCATTAAGATAGGATATCACATCTTTTCTTTTGTGCTGCCAGGTATTTCTAGAGTGGATTATACCGTATGTGCATTTGACTTATAAGAATTCAAATAAATGTGTGGTATAGTAAATATTCTATTATAGTCAAATAGCAAATATTCTATAGAATTCTATTTTGCATATATATGCTTAATTATATTCTTTACTCATACCTCTTTATATACATATGACAGTATAGGATTACATTTGCACATTCATGTATGATGTACTTTTTGAATTGTTTAAGGAAGTTAAATTATTTTAAGGCTAGTGCTTGTCTTAAGTGCTAACTTGAGAGTCACATCTCTATGTAGAAAGAAACTCGGCTGTGAGGGCTTTCCCCTCAGACACTGGCTTTTTCCTTCCTGGTGCTGGGAATTCTCAAAAGCTTTTGCCTGAGCCCTTGTCTTGGTGCTGTTGCTTGTGAAATTGGAAGTACTTCAAAACCATTTCCCCTCTGCAGAGTCTCTGCTTATGACAAGCCAGGCTAGCCCCGACTGCAGTGCTCTGCCCCTGGTTCCATCTCAGGCAGTAGTCACCCTCTGTCACACTCCCTGCTGAGTGTTTGTAGCCAAACCAGTCTGAGATCTGGGTTTCATTTTCTCTTATAAAAATTTCCCATGATTGATGAGAATTCCTGCATCTGTCTTTGACAGCATCTGGATAGGGTTGTAGGAGAGGAGGTTCTTTTTTCCCCAAGAAAAATGGACAAGTTTCATCCTGGGCACAGGAGCTGGTTGAGTTTCTGCACCATTTGTTTATGCTTTTTCTTTCCTTTCACCATGCAGGAGCCATCTCAGTTTCTGTTTCTATTTATCCTCTCTCCCTTGAAAATGGTGATTAGCAAGATCCATGTGTTACCAATTTCCTTGTCACCTGGCTCTGTGTGTGTGTGTGTGTGTGTGTGTGTGTGTGTGTGTGTGTATCTGTGTGTGTATGCGTGAGATTTTATCTATCCTGCTAGTCCCTCTCAATCCAGGCAGGAGGCCGGGGTTGTACCAGACAGTATTCTAGGCAACATGTTCAATCTCTTGTAAAGTTCCTCCTGCTTTATCCACCTGTTATTTGGCTAACTCCTTTGAGTTTTCACTTTCTTTTCCTACTGCAACAACCTCTTGTCCCACTGCCAACTCTAGCGAGGTTCTAGGGTCCAGTTCTAGGCCACCTTCTTCCTTCTTTCTGGTATCTCCCTAAGGAAGCTCGCAAGTGCCAGTGTTCAATGTGGTGCTGGACAGCAGGCATTAAGTGCCCGACATGGAGGTGAGACCGATGCCCAGCCAAGTTCCAGCTCTGCTGCTTTCTAACATGGCCACTTCAGGCAGGTTAAGTTACCTTTCTGAGTCTCTTCATCTGTAAAATGGTGATTGTTATGAGAAGTAACTGAGCTAGTATTCTCTCATAGCAATCTGTCAAGAAATCCCATCCTAAATCTGAAATACATCCACGAGTTTCTTGAGATCATTCCAGTTGTACCATGAAGAACAGTTTGAAGGGGTCCTAGAATGGATATGGATGTGTCAGTTCTGGGGCTATTGCAATAGTTAGGTGAAAGATGATATTGTGTCATTTCTATTTATTTAGATCTTTAAGAATATTTTTTCAACTGTTCTCTAGTTCTCAGTATAAAAGGATGCCTTTCGTTAAATTGATTACCAGAAATTGTATTCTTTTTGCTGCTAAGATTAGTGGGATTAAAAAAAATACTTTCTGAAATTTCATTGCTAATGTATAGAGATACAATTGATTTTTGTATATTGATCTGTTATCATGGCCACCTTGCAAAACTTGTTTATTAGTTTTAATAGTTTTTAGTGACTTTAAGATTTTTCTTATTTATACCCAAGATTATGCCATCTGCAAATATAGTTTTGCTCCTTCTTTTCCAACCTACATGTCATTTATTTATTTATTCATTTATGCCTAAGTGCCCTGGCTATAATCTCCAGTATAATGTTAAGCAGAGGTGGCTTTCCTTGGTCTTATCTGAGGGCAAAAGCATTGAATCTTTCTTCATTAAGTATCATATTAACTGTGGATTTTCTGTAGACCCCTTCATCAGGTTGAGGAAGTTTCCTTTGATTCCAGCTTATTGAATAATTTTATAAGAAAAATGTGATGAATTTTATTAAATTCTTTTCCTATGTGCTTTGAGATTATCACATATTTTCAAATCCTCTATTCTTACAGTGGGTTATTACATTGATTGAGTTTCAGATGTCAAACCAACCCTGCATTCCTGGACTAAATCCCGCTTCCTCCTTGTGTGTAATCTTTTTGACTTGCTGCTGTGTTTAGTTTGTTCTATATAACTCTCGACTGGTCTCTGGCTTCTCCTCTTGTCTTCCTAGAGTCCTTTTTCCTTTTTTTTAAAGTTGAGTTGTCAGAGAAGGCTTCCTTAAAACATGCTAAATCATTGCTTAGAATCCAGTAGTGAATCCTCCACTTAGAGTGAAACCAAAGCCCTTATAGTACTTACCTCATCTGAGTTCTCCTCTCCTCTCATCCTTAGCTCTAGCAGCCCTGCCCATCTCACTGTTCCTTGAACAGGCCAGGACTACTGTTAGCTTACAGCGTCTGCACTGGCTATCCCCTCAGCTCAGCAGAAGCTTCTCCTGATAATTGCGTGACAACCACTTCCTCTTCACATTTTGGTTTATGTTGCTTTATCAATGAAGTCTACTCCAGCCAACCTTTTAAAACTTGTAACCCATCCCTGTACAGCTGACCTCTTTACCCTGTTATTGCTTTTTCTTTTTTCCCCATAGCATTGATCACAACTAAGAATACTAATTTAGTGTATTTTTCAAAAATGCTATTGTCTCTTAGCTGTTTGTTCTCTTTAATCTTCTGAAACGTAAGCGCTTTGAGTGTAAGAGTCTTTGGTTTATCAATTTGTCCTGACACATAGCAGGTGCTCAGTAAATATTTGTTGAATAAAGGAATAATATAACTAAAGCTCTTAGACCAGTGCCTAGCTTTTCAAGAAGATTTAGCAAACATTTGATGGTGATCTTTGTTCAAATAAGACTAAGTGGTAGGGGTAGAATACTATGAAACAAAATGTGTTTCCTATTTTTTGGAGCTTGTAGAGTGGAAGAAGAAACAGACATTAATAAAACAATCACTCAACTGAGCGAATAATTACAAACTAAATTGTGTAATGAGAAAAGAGGAAAAAAGGATGAATGCACCTAGCAGAGGACTAGCGGTCAAGGGAGTCTTTCTGGAGGAAATGACACCTAAGTTAGGATGCGAAGGATGAAGTATGAGCTACAGGTAAAGAAGGGGGGAAGGACCCAGAGCATTTTAGCCTGCAGCATTAGCAAGGCCAAAGGACAAGTGATGGGAACATGTTCTCGGTCTTGGAAAAAGGCCAAGGTGGCAGAGGTAGAGAAAGGAAAAGAAAGGGATGTGGGACAAAGCTGGAGAGGACTGCAGCTGCCAGGTTGGGTAGGGCCTCCTGGTCCGTGTTTCAGATTTGGATTTTTATCAAGAGCAACAGTGGATGTGGGGTAGCTATGTGAGGGTGCTCTGATTAGCGCCTCTGACTGAGAAGACCACTCTAGTTGCAGACTGGAGAACAGCTTGAAGGAGATGTATAATGGATATGAATGGATTCGTTTGGGGGCTATAGCAGTAGTTGGGTGAGAGATATTTGAGTGATTTTAACTTATTTCATTTCTTGTTGCTTAATTGTATTTTCTAATATACCTAAGAAATAACCTAGGAAGTTAAAATATATATTCCAACCAAGGGCCAATAGCTCTAGAAATTACATTTCTCATTGAAGTACCAGACCCTGACGTGCTTAGGCTGGGGTGACGATAGCAGAGATCAAAAGGAGCAGACAACTTAAGAGCACTCTAGAAGTTACCATGTGGTGTTTGAGGGAATGATTAGATTTCGGTGGTAAGGACGGGTAGTGTTAAGGGTACAACATGCTCCGCTTCTGGGAAGATAGTAGTTCCACTCTTTGAAAAGGGGAAACTTGGGGAGGGTCATGTGTTGGTGAGGTGAACGTTACGATTCCAGTATCTATCTGAATGCTAAAGATTGCAAGCAGCTTTGGGTGGGGGACAGACTCTCAGGTAGCCCCCCCCCCATTTTTCTTACCTGCTGCTGTTTATACGTTTATGTTGTTTCCTGCCTTTGAGGGTGGGAAAGAGCTGCAACTTGTTTCTAAGCCACAGAATATGGCAAGGTAAGGACACACCATCCCTGGTCACCCCTGTGATTATGTTACATAATTGTGTTATAAGAGGTCATTGCATACATACTCTCGATAGAAACTCTCCTTGTTGATGAAGTAAGCAGTAATGCTGGGGAAACGCCCAGTTCAAAGAAAAGTTGGTGGCCTGGCTTGAGAAAAGACTCCAGGTAGCCTCTAGAAACTCAGAGCGGTCATGCTGTCTGGCAGCAAGCAGGCAGTGTCCTCAGCCCTGGTACTGCAAGGAAAGGTATTTTGCCAAGGCCCTGTTTGAACTGGGAAACATCCTTTTCCAGTTGAGCCTCAAGATGAAGACTCAGCCCTGGCTGATGCCCTGATTGCAGTCTTGTCAGACCCGAAGCAGAGCATCCACCTGAGCTATGGGATTCCTGCCCCACATAAACTGCAAGATAATACATGAAGAGTGTTTTAAGCCGCTACGCTTGTGGTAACATTACACTGCAATTGCTAACTAATATTGGTGGCCCTTGCTATATCTAGGTCATCTGAGCCACAGAGCATTTGACTTCCAAGAGATAGTTTGGTCCTGTGTTTTCTCCATGCACCCAGGGAGAGGAGCACATTTTTTCTCCAGTGACCTCTCCTGACTGGTGAATGACAGTCCTGTAGGCTCACTTCCTGCAAACACACATGCAGGGATAAGCTTACTTCCTCACTTGGTACCCATTCCACCCTCCATGATCTAACAGTGACATTCAAGTCAATAAGTTGGTGCAATTGTAATTGTGTTTTTTGCCATTACTTTTAATGGCAAAAATTACGTTTGCACCAACCTAATAATATTACATTTCAGGGGCTGTAGTAAGCTTTTAACTTTTTAATTTAAATTTTTACTTTATCTCACTCTTCACACCATCCCATCAGTTAGATCTTATATATCCACTTTATAGATGAGGAACCGATGAGATTCAGAGAGATCAAGTAAACCTGGAACCCGGAAGCAGAAAAGTGGCTGCTCCAAGCTTCAAACCCAAGCCTTCTACTTCCTAATTTAGCTACTCAGTCCTGTCCCTCAAAGACGCCTGTGACTTGCTTCTCCTTGAGTTCTTTGTCTTTGTCTCCATGTCCACCCCTGAACATCTACACCCACTCAGGCTGCAGCCAAACTGTACCATGTCCATTCCTGAGTGAAGCTGGACAAGCTGTTTTCTTCATTGGCTCTGTGATGTATTAATCCTCTGACCTTGCACAAAGCATCTCACCTCTTGATCTCCACAATCCTTATTTGAAAGATAAAAAATTGCACTGAGAGATATTTTAGATTCTCTCTAGAATTATGTTAAAAGTAGACAGAAGACATTAGGAACACTAGATTTAAAGTCACACGGAGGTAGACATGTAGCTCAGTGCTGCCTCTTCCTAGCTGCTGAAACTTGGGAAGATTATTCACCCTTTGTGAACTTCATTATTACTGTTTGTAAAACAAGACCAATAATCTCACCCTCTAGCATTCCCGTGAAGATCAACTGTGGTGTAAAATGATGTATATGGGACATTTAGCTTTCTGGTTGGCATTTATAGGGGCCCCCTAAATGGGGGTGATAAATATTCAAGACTCTTTTGTAATGGCTCTTAAAATTGACTTCAGCTTGAAGACAAACTGTTGAGATTCTGTGGCTTTCTGCTAAAAATCTTAACAAGAGGATATTTTCAAATTTGCCAATAGTTAAGCTTAGCTTTTTCTGAATAGGAGAGTGGAAGTGATCTGTGACCTCTAGAATCTTAGCTGAACTCAGTTAACTATCCTACAGTGTGAAAATAGATAGGATGGGGCCGTTTGCCTGTGGCTGTTGTTATAACTCTCTTGGAGCAAGATGTTCTGTAAAATTTCTGAAGTGATTCTTTCACTGATGTAAACACAGGAACACTCAGATGGAGGACATTTTGGAACTTCTATTTTCCATCTGTTTTGGACTCCCCACAGGGAAGCTCAAACACTGGGGGATGATGGCATGTTTAAACTCTAAGAAGACAGTGACCTCCTGAGAAGTCCTCTTCAGGCCAGCGGAGTGTGGGGGCAGCGGGGTGGCTCATGGTTCATGCCTGTAATCCTAGCACTTTGGGAGGCTGAGGCAGGCGGATCACTTGAGGTCAGGAGTTCGAGACCAGCCTGGCCAACATAGTGAAACCCCATCTCTACTAACAATACAAAAATTAGCCAGCTTTGGTGGCGCATGCCTGTAATCCCAGCTGCTTGGGATGTTTATTCAGGAGAATCTCTTGAGCGCAAGAGGCAGAGGTTGCAGTGAGCTGAGATCATGCCACGGCACTCCAGCCTGGGAGGCAAGAGCAAAACGCCGTCTTGAAAAAAGAAAAAAAAGAGAGACAGAAGTCCTGCTCCGTAAAATCAGTGCAGCTCCCAGAACCGCGCGTGTCAGATGCACACATTCAGCAGGAGGCAGTCTTGCACTCAGAAGGCACTAGCTGGGGGGCTCCAGAGCACTCAATACAGTGGCCTTGGCTTCTTGGAGTGGAGGTAACTGAATGCCTTCTTATTTGTTTAAGCTTTAGCAGCTTAAACTTCTGCTTTTTGTAGGTTTAGTGGTTGGTTAACAGAGTCGATGCCTTGGCTCTGATAGTTTTCCTTCTTTCTTCGTACTTGGCTGTGGGAGCAGGTAAGTGGCAGAGAAGCATTGCTCAGAGTAGACCAGCACTGCAGACATGTATCCACTGAATAAACAACAACAACAACAAAAAAAAGAGCCTGGTGGTGACACGCACATGACTGACACCATGCCTGGATCCTGGGCACCGCCTGTGGGAAATCAAGTGCTTTCAGTTTGCTCACTCGTTGATTTTGGATGTTTATTCTTATGTGGACACTACATCTTTACAAACTTTTTTTTAAGGAAAGCCCTTACATCGCATTCCCAGTAGGTACACATATGTAATTTTGTGCATTGAAATGAAAATTTCTCAGACACTGCTAACCTTTACTACATGAAATGACTCTGATATATGAGTTTCATTTTATTCCTTCTATTTCATTAAAAAATAGAGTCAGTACCTGTAAAATTGACTTTACAATGCGCTATTCGGTCACAGTTTGCAGCCTGAGAAAACAGTGTGCCTATACAGTCTAGTGACACACAGTTCCCAAACGAATCCTCAGGTCTCCTCCTGTTTCCTCAGATGCACCTCTTCTGACTCCTGTAGGAGCTTCCTACCCTTTAGTGTTGGTGCTTTCCTGGGGCAGCCCTCTGTTCTGCCCTTGATTGAATTTCCTCACAGATATCACCTGCTTGCCTGGCTATGAACATCATTGCTGCTGTAGTGATTCATAAATGTATATTCCCAGCTCCAGTGGCACCCCTGAATTCTATATGAAGTGATTCGTAAATGTATATTCCCAACTCCGGTGGCACCCCTGAATTCTATATGAAGTGATTCATAAATGTATATTCCCAGCTCCGGTGGCACCCCTGAATTCTATATGAAGTGATTCATAAATGTATATTCCCAACTCCGGTGGCACCCCTGAATTCTATATTAAGTGATTCATAAATGTATATTCCCAACTCCAGTGGCACCCCTGAATTCTATGTGATGCTTCCGGCAGCATTCCAAACAGCTTCATGTAGGCTTCTGCTGTCCCCTTCATCTTAAACTCAGCATCAAAATCAAAATCATTTTGTGGCCTAAACACTGCAACTTCTCTCCTTAGTCTGTTAATGGCTCTCTTATTCCCCCATCGTCCTAGCCTAGATATTTCAGGCCATCACTGACTCTTCATTTTCCTTCACCCTCCACAGCTCACCTTTCCTTAGCTCTTGTTAATTTTTTGCTCACAACCTCTCTCTCAGTTTTCCATTTGACACCACATCACCTTGATTAAAAAACCCAAATGGCTTCTCATTACCTACAGAATTGAATGTGAAGTCTTTAGAATATTAGAATTTGGCCTCAAATCTTATCCCCATCATTGCCCTAAATGTGCCCTTTGCTGCGCTAAACATTTGATCTCCCACTTTCGCCCTAGGAAGAAATAAATCTCTTCTAGTTATTTTCTGGCCTCAATTTTTTTGACAAATGTGACACTTACCATGCATTTCCTGCTATACAATGTCACTGTTTGGATTCATATTTATTTAGATTAGCATGTTATTTGGTGCTTTCTAGAGAGTTGTGATCTGGGAGTCACCTTCAATGACCCTCTCCACATGGAAAGAGTAAGGCCTACTGATACTGTCTCTTAAACCAGTTATCCTAAAACTTGCTCATGCATCCGAATTACCTGTTAGAATAAAGATTCTGATTCAGTAGGTGAGGGAGGTGGTCTGAGATTGTGCCTTTCTTTTTGGCTTTCAGAAAATGTGAGGCTGGTGATCCAAGACTCAGACTTTGAGTAGCAAGATGGAAATGTGCCTTTAACTCATCCCTTCTTCCCTCATGCCACTTTTTGGGTTTGAGACCCTATTATGGCTTATTCTCCTAACTGGTCTGTTTGCCACCTGTCCCTCCCCACCACTCGTCTGTCTCATAAAACTATTATCTAATGGATCATTACTTCGCTTGTGAATTTCTCAAAACAAAAGTACAATGGAAATGAGAAGTGCAGTCGCTGTCCTTGGAGACCTGGCCTGTGCGCTAGGATTGGGTTGGGCGCCTTGCTTGGAACATCCTCACCCTTTGCCCGTTTCCATGGTTTCCTTCTTCTCTACTAATTCATTTCCAGGAAATTAATCTGGCTGCTTCGCTCTTCCAAAAACACCGATTTTCTTTTTGCCGCATGTACCGCGGCACCTAGACTTTTCACACTGCCTTGAATTTCCAGAAATGCCTTCCATGTGTTCCTTCTTAAATCCACTGTTGCCAAAAACTCTGTGGGATTATGGAACAGGGGGATCGAAGAAGCTGAAAGTTGATAAGAGGAAAACCCTCTGAAGGATAAAGGAGGCAGTGCATCCATGAAAGCTAGCCTTGCCCTCTATCACTGCCCTATGGTCATTTTGGTCTCCCAGAGCTGGGATGTCACCCCAGCTGTAGGTTTGCATAGGGGCCTGTGAATTTCAGGCCTTTGCTCTTGCAGAGCTGCTTTGTAGGCTATGGGGAGCAATGCTGTCACAAGGACTGCTTTTCTATTGTATTTTATATTTATTCATTTATTTTCCTTTTTACTGCTGGCTCTGTGGTTCAGTATTAGCTAATATATTGCAAAGTGAACTTTCATTGACCAGGCAGAGGCCAGGATAGGGCCAGTGAGAGAGAGAGAGAGATCCTGGAGAACAACAGAGAGGGAAGAAGCAGAGGTGTGCAGTGAGATTCTTCAGTTTGGGGTCCCAGCTCTGCTGACATGTCTGTGTAGTCTGGGAAGTGCGATCCAACCTCTTTGGACGGTTCCTCCAATCCTGAGAGAGGTGGTGGAAACAGATCACTGCTTAGCAGGCCTCAAGGATAAGTTACTAGGGCCATATAGAATCTTCTATTTTTTAAAAAAAGCAAATACAACTCTCCTCCGTAGAATTATACCACATTGCCCTCAATGCCAGTGAAGTTTTCCTCTGCCCTGTAGGTAGGTTTTTGTGTGACCTCAGAAGCAGGAAACAGATCGAAAGATCACTAAGTTGTGGGTCAAAAAGTATTTTTCATTCTCAGATGCGTCCTTTTGTTGCAAAGACTGTGAAATTCCTCCATGGAGGAAAGCGATGAATTTGGAAGAAAAAATCCCGACATAACTATTTTCCGCCCTAAGGAAACAGCCTCTCTTTCCAATGTGTGAATGCATTTTCCACTGCATCCCCAGGGGTATGAGTGTTTCAAGAAGTTTGCACTGTGCGGCTGTATTCTCTAAGCCCCCAAGCCCCACTCCCTCCCGGACCATTCTCTAGAGTCCCCGCATGTTTCCAGAAACAAATCAAGACACCGACAAGAGCTCTGCCTGGTATGAATAATAGAAAAATGAGCTACTCTGTGCAAGGAAGTTGGTGGAAGGTGGGAGGCAAGCAGGGAGAGAAAGAGGGGACCTCAGAGACGCCATCTGCAAGACGGACACTTCGCTCAGTGTCGTTTCTGCATTTATGCCTCTTTAATGGTCAGCGGGGCAATCAATAGATTGCCTGCTACCGGGTTAGTCATGGGTCTGTTGTGGGGTCCAAGGGATGATAAAAAGACCATTGGACGTTGACTGCTACTTTCCTTTCTCTTTCTCCAGGGCAGCCACTGAAGTTTTGGCAGCACTGCTGAAATCCAGTAAGCACCTCTTTTGAAGGGTGGTGTTTTTATTTTTTTTCCCATTTATTTATTTTATTGCATTTTAGGTTTTGGGGTACATGTGAAGAACATGCAAAATTGTTGCCTAGGTACACACGTGGCAGTGTGATTTGCTGCCTTCCTCCCCATCACCTACATCTGGCATTTCTCCCCTTGCTGTCTCTCCCCAGCTCCCCACGCCCCACCGTCCCTCCACTATTTCCCCCCAACTGACCCCAGTGTGTGATGCTCCCCTCCCTGTGTCCATGTGTTCTCATTGTTCAACACCCGCCTATGAGTGAGAACATGCGGTGTTTGATCTTCTGCTCTTCTGTCAGTTTGCTGTGAAAGGTGGTTTTTTCTTTCCCCTCTGAGTTCAATGAAAAATGCTCTTCTGTACCATGGCTCTTTCTTTTTTCTTTTTTTCTTTCTTTCTTTTCTTTTTCCGTGAACTACTATTTCTGAAGCACCCATGGCTCATTTATGATCTGGAAAGCAATAAAGTCATGTTCTGGATCTTTGGGGTAAGACAGAGAGTGTGGTGGCTTTTCCAAGTACATGACCACAGAGAGAAAATGAATATTATCCATACATGATGCCACTAAGACAATGGACCCTAAAGGAGGTATTGTTTGCTGTGGCCCTGGTGGACTCTCCACCCCTGTCTGACAGAGCCAGCAGTCCCTAAAGATTGTTGGAATAAACTCTAGGTTGCAGTGGAAGAAAAGATTTTGGCTGGCTGGAGAGAAGTATTCCTGCATTTGGGTCTCAACTCAGCTCATGAGTTTAAATTTTTGGGCAGGTAGAATGTTGGGAATTGCTTGGACAATGTTGATGATGATAACAAATTTACGTTTAAAAGTTGACTCTTTTCTCAGTTACTTGAGAGACTGCAGAAGATTAGCTCTGGGGTTCTGAATAATTTGAGGATTTTTTTGCCTGGTAGCTCTGGCCTAATTATGTTGGGAGTCAGTTTCATGTGTGCAATATAATAGCAGGCACAATGCACTTGGGAGGGAAGAAGTCTTAGCTTAACATTGCTCAATTTTTCCTTCTTACCTCTTCATCTATTTTAATTTGGCACCTTGGAAACCAGCTGATTGAATTGTGAAGTTTATTTCTCTATAGGGAGCCTGAGGCCTGTGGGTAAGAGGTGAACTTTAATAAAAACTTTTAAATAAATAAATAAAAATAAAAACACATTCTCCCCCCATCCATACATCTCTGTCAACTGTAAGAAAGAGCCAAATCACATGCTGCTTCCCTTTATAGGCGTAGAGAAATTGAAGCTTGAATTCATTTGGTTTATTCAAACTTGGTATGAGACACAAGTCTATCCACAGCTTTAAGACCTGCAGGTAGAGTGGAGCTGGCAAGGGCAGGGTGTGGGAGTGAAGAGGAGGTTACGAAGCCCTGGAGATAGGAATGGATGCAAAAGTGTTACCTGTGGGCTCTGGGGAGAGAACCATCCACTCTTCAGACTGAACTTGCTTCAGGTTTGACATCTGGGTTCTCATTATTTATCTGCTCCCTCAGTTGCTCCCAAATGCCTTTTGTTTGATGCAGCAAAGGGAAGGAGTGTTGAATTGCAGGAGGAAAAGATGTTGAGAGCAGCCTGGGAGGCCAGCCTGTGAATGTCATGCCTTGGGAAAGAAGCTGCCTCTCAGATCGCCCCAGCCCAGCCTTGGCCTGGAGGACTTGATGTTTCATGGGAAGGGAGCCCAGAGAGCTGAGTAAGGCTGGCTGACTTTCTGCACACACACCTTCCTTAGCTCTTGAGTTTAGAGTTGAGAATCCTGATATAAAATGTACCTACCTAGATGTGTAAAAATCTGGAAGTAGTCTTATGTCAGTTGTTAACTGTACTGATCAGAAATGTAATGCCCCAGCCCAGGAAAAACCGACAGCCAGTGAAAATATGGCTTAATTCAGGCTTAGACCATGTAGCTAAGTTTTTAACACACCGGCCACGCCTAGCAGGCTGAGTGTGTGGTCTGGGGCTCAACTTTAAAATTTCTAACTTCTTCTTTCCCTTCAGAGCTTAGCTCAGATATTGCCCTCTGAAATTCCTTTCCCTGGCTGCAATTTGGATGCCCCTCGTCAATGCTCTTATAGGCTCTCCTATCTCAGACTTGATTACGTTGTGATGAAATTCCTATTGTCCGTCCCATCCAGCAGACTGCAAGCTTTTGAGGGAAAGCGTCACCTGTACTGGTCATTGTATTACTTACCTCAGCACAATGAAGAGCCTGTTATAAATATTTGTTGACTAAATTTTATTTATTTTTCTTTTTTTAAAATTTAAGTTCTGGGATACTAAATTTTTAAATGAATACATGATTTGTAATTTTTCCCATGTGTAAAAATGGCAATACTGTCCCCTGCTACCTGAATCTAACATCCATGCATAGAACCAATGATCTTAAGATTTGTCGTTCTCATCTCTGTTTACCTATTCTAATAGATTGGTGGAGAACCGCAGTAGCTTGCTGTCCTCCACATATAAAACGGGTTTTAGTGTCCCATTAGGAGGATGGATAGCCTATTTGCTAATTCTGCTGAGCTGTCTGTGCATCTCTTGTGTTACTTATAGTGCGACAGAGTTGGATGAGAGGTTCTTCAACATTCTTTCTAACGCTATACCTGGGCTTAATGTGTATCAGGGTTTCTCAGTGTTGGCGCCATTGGCATTTTGGACAGGATAATTATTTATTAGAGTCTGTTCTGTGCATTGCAGGATATACAGCAACATCCCTGGCATCTACCCACCAGATGCCAGTGTCATGCCTCAGTTGTAACAAACAAAATTACCTTCAGACTCCGCCGAATGTCCCCCCACCCGGGAGGTGGGCAGTAAAATTGCCCCCCATTGAGAATCACGGATGTGTATTTGGGCACACACATGAGCTGAAGCTCATTCAAAGTTTCAAAAGACCCCTCCTCAAATACCTTTATTGATAGTGCCAAGAAATATCCTTGCACAATTGATGTTAAATTCCTCAGTGTCAGCATCCTTCATATGGGGTCCTAAGAAGTAAGAACACTGAAGGTAGAATGTCATTGTGAGCATTTGCACAGTACTTGGGAGGGAAACAGATTCTAGAGGATCTCAAGTGTCTTAGAATGAGGAGGGAAAATAGATTTCATGATCTATTATTTAGTAGAAAGTCCAGTGTGTGGGTAGAAGAATTCTGGGATCATGTTTAAGCTCAGCAGGAAAGAGGACTACATTTAAATAGAAAAGTCTGTCATGGATTTGGGGAGAAGTAAAACGGCATGCCAGGCAGTCACCATCTTTGTTTTACCAGCCTATTGAAAGTATTGCATGGCATGGAGGGTCTGGTTATAGATGGTACCACCATTCTGATGAGGCAGGGGTTGCTGCAGGGCATACACGTGTTGTGGAATTTTCTATTTGCTTTACGTTTGCCTATATGTCATGCATAGTTAAGGCCTGATCTGGATGTCTTTCGACTTGGATCCCAGAGTGAGTTTCCATCAGCTGAACTTAAATGCAGGAAGTCAGTTTCTGTCTAAAATTTACGATTTTACCATCTGGCACTGATACCTGGGAATGTGTATGTAAACCTTTAGCTCCTAAATGCACACTCCTTTTAGCTGGTGATTATTCTGACCTTGATCTTTGCTTGTTGGTGAGTATAAAGGTTGGCCATTACAAAAGGGAGAGAATTCCCTGATCTAAGTAAAGCTGGAAGTAAAGATCCACTACTGTACTTGAGGAGGGCAGTCAGTGCTCCTGTGACAGCAAACACTAGGGCGGGTTGGAAATCTGAGGTCACTGATGCGTTATTAAGCAGTGACAGGCAGAGGCCATCCCCAGGGAAAGCAGAACTGAGGGATCAGGGAGACTTGGAGTCCACCCACAGTAACCCAGAAAGCAAGGCAAAGATCACCTGCGTTGCATTTGGAAGATCTCATTATTCAGGTTTCTCTTTTATCAAGTAGCTACTGCATGAAAAGCCCGTGTAGAACATGAGGATGATGGGAAATGAACCGAGACACGTTTCCCATCTCTTTCTCTTTCTGAGCAAAGCAGGCAAAATCAACCTGGAAGTCCCAGGCCTTTTCTCCCGTTATCTCAGCAATTTGGGATCCTACAAATGAAAAATCACCGCTCACTCAAGGTTCCTTTCTGTGTCTTTGTAGGCTGGAATGGTCTAATCCAAATCGCATGCCTTTGCTTGTGTCCGTTCCCCTCTTCTCCACTAATGCATGTACAAATCCCACCCTAACTTGTCCTGTATTGAAAGCTTTGTCTTTTAGTGTTTTATCCTCTCCAAACACATTTAGCTTTTTATTCCTGAAATGTGATAAAGCTTTGGTTAGGAAATAGTGTTACTTATTATTTCAGGCAATTTTTTAAATATAATAAATCAAAACAACATGTCCTTTGTTTTCCCCTCTGTCTTAGTCTGTTCTCATGCTGCTATGAAAAAATACCCAAGGCTGGGTAATTTACGAAGGAAAGAGATTTAATTGACTCAGTGTTGCAGGGCTGAGGAGGCCTCAGGAAACTTATAATCATGGCAGAAGGGGAAGCAGACATGTCCTTCTTCACATGGCAGTAGCCAGAAGTGTCGAGCAAAAGTGGAAAAAACCCCTTAGAAAACCATCACATCTCATGAAGAACTCATTCACTATCATGAGAACAGCATGAAGGTAACTGCCCCCATGATTCAATTGGTTCCCACCGGGTCCCTACAATTCAAGACGAGATTTGGGTGGGGACACCCAAACCATATCATCCTGTCTGATATCAGACCATATCATACCAACCATTGCTGTCCGACTTCACTCTGCCTTTATCTCATCTCTTCCTCTACCTCTACCTTCATCTGTCTTTTCCTCATCCTTTTCTCTATGTCTCATTTTCCTGTCCACCTCTTCCTCTTTCTTTTTGTTTCCTCAATTGCCTTCCATCAGCATTAGGCACGAATGCATTTTTGAAAAGTTGTGACCCTGGTAGCAGCACTTGAGTAAGCATGCAGCAATAGGATTATGCCTGATTTGTACTGGCTCCAGAAATGAATCTTCAAATAATGTCTTAATATGAACCTTGCTGTCCAGATTTAAAGGTCGTATTCTTGCAATGAGAAAACACTTTCTGGTTCAGGCCCTAAAACTTAGTAAGGGAATGAGTCTCTGTCAGACCACTCTCCAATTTAAGAATTAGCATTTAGAGGAGTCTGGAAGTTTGCAGAAGTTGGGGCATGGGAACAGGAAAGCAAGTTAGCAAAGGAAGAGAGGCAGAAAAGAAAAGGGGGAAGGGAGCGATGTTAAGAGGGCTAATGGGAAGTTTGGCAGGAAGTCGAGGCTTCTCACAGATCTTCCTAGATAATGCTCTGTCTGGCTGGCTCACAGGGACAGCCCGTCAGCCTTTTGCTCCAGGAGGCTAGAAAGGGGGTCATTCTAAGTGCTGAGAGCCGGATCATGAAGAGACAGCCTCATGGTCTCAGAGGGTGTCTGCTGTGACCTGGCAATCAGCGATGCAGAGAGGGGAGAATGTGATGGCCAAATGGCTACTCACTACAAAATGTCACAAAAGGGCCATCTTTGTTATGCACCCAAATCAGGTCTTTAAAAGAATTCCGGGAGCTTCAGGGAGTCCTCAGAATGGCCATATATATTTTAGGACAGGGGGTATTGTTAATCTTTTGATCTCATGACTATGCACAAGTACTAGTGGGTCAATGCAGCCTTCACTGCACTTGCGGTAAATTCTGTGTTTCCACGCTGCCTGTCATCTGCCCTCCTGGCTGCAAGCTTTTCTCTGCCCTGACAAGAATGATGCCTCCAAGGTTCTGCCCACAGAGTGTGTTCCTTCCTTTACTTTCTGGATGAGGGTTGTGGAGTCAGACTATGAGAACTGGAAAACACCTTCAAGGCTACCTTGTCTGGTGGTATTCAAATTTTTGATTTTAAAAATTCACTCTTATTTATTGATTTTTAAATTGAAAAATTAAAATGTATCTATTTTGGTGTGCAACATGATTCTTTGAAATGTATAGACATTGTGGCACGGCTGAATTGAGGTAATTGACACATACAGTTTTTGAGTAGAGAGCTCAGAGCCACATCTAAGCCAAAAATTTGCTTCAAATAATATTGATAGATTTTTGCATTTGTCACAGCGGGACGGAGGGCTGTGATTGAGGGTGTATGAATGCAGCGTAGTAAGATACATCCATCACGCTGTTGGTTTGAAGTGACAACCCAAATATCTACCATTTATCGAGAGTTCTTACTATGTCAGGCTCTCTATGTACAGTTCGCCTATCAGGGAGGTCTCATAATCCCCATTTTACAAGCATGGGAACTGAAGTTTGGAAAACTGAAGTAACTTGTGTCGTTAGTGGGCTGTGGGGCTTGCCTGCCAGTCTCCAGACCCCTGGGACCTGAGCCCTATGCTGAACCGTGGAGATTAATGAGGGTAGGTTTAATTAGCCCAAAGAAGATACGACCAGAATCAGAAATAAAGCTAAATAAATACTGTCAAGTCTTAGAAGGATTATGGTGGGAGGGGGTATCTGTCATTCAGGTTAGAAAAGAACGCAGTCCACGCCTTGTAAGCATCTGCGTGGGATCCAGCGAGAGGTGCCCAGGACACCATCATGGATATGTAAAGGGCCAGGGTCTCTGCCGCCCTGAGGCTGGGCATCAGGCTGACTGATGAATGGTGGGGTGAGAGAGGAAGGGAGCCGGAAGGATTACAGACTCCCCGTATGCCATGTGGTGTTCAGCTTGGCACATGGCTTTTTTCCCTTGGCTCCAAATCCAGTCCTTTTTGCCAACATGTTACGTCTTTTGCGTAAGTCCATAAAAGAGCTTAACCAGTTTAAGCTAAAGGGGTGCTCCCTGTCCTGGTCGCCCCCGTCCCGCCCCTGTCTCTTTGGGACTGTCAGCCAGCAGGTTGGGTGGGCCTTTGGGGCTGAGCCGCAGACTGCAGCGCATGTCGTTCCTCTTCAGGCCACGTGGTGGTGCTGTTCTTTCAGTTATCTCGGCCTTGCTAGTCCAATATTTATTTTCGGTGAGTAATTTGTTTATCAGGAGGTTATTTTAATCTAATTTTGGCCATATTTGCTATTCCACACTATCTGTGCTTCCCAGCGTTAGCAGCTTGCATGTCTTGAAGGAAATTAGCTGAAGATGGTCTCAGAGGCGTTTGCTTAGCCATTATTGAAGGGAGTTGGGAGGAGGCAGGGTGAGCAGAGCCCGGGGTGAGAACAGCCGATGGAATTTGGTGCATTTTCAGTGAGGTTAGCATGATGGAGCGGGACTCTCGGAGGGCAGGAGCACCCGGAGCTGCTTTTCCAGAGCTGCCTCTGGTGAACCCTAGAACATTTGTAGCTAGGTCTCCCCATTTCCCTATTGATCTCTGATAGCCTGTTATCTTCCCCACCTGGTCAGGCAGACACCACTTAAGGACAGTGCCATTCTGCCTCCTGGCCCTGCGTGTAGCCCTCATCCCATGTCATAGTCTGTTTTGGGAACCTTTTCCTGCCAGCCCTTAACGAAGTGGGAAGGAGGGTCGGGAGTGGGGAGAGGATGACTGTTTATTGGAGTTCCTGTGATGGATGATGGCTCTTAGCTATCAGGGAGCACGGCACTTGCGAGGCACTTGACACACGGCATCTCATCCTCACTAGAGCCTGTGATATTATGACCCCCATCTTACATGCAAGGAAGTTGTAATTAGGAGAGGTTGGTGATGTGCCCAAGATCCCACACGTGGTAAATGGAGAGCTACAATTTGAACTCGGTGGTGACCATTTCCAATGGAGAAAAGCTTCCTATTTCAAAGATTGTTCCCACCTTCCACATGGAGTCACAAAACTGGGTTCTGGGTTCAGAGCAGCCGTTGATTGGCTCTGTGACCTTAAACTAGTTTTTGGCTATTGCACTTCAGTTTGATTTTTTGAAAATGGGAGGGTTAGCCCAGGTGAGGAGTTTGGGAATTCTTTAGTAGCAGAACCTTTTTTTTTTTTTTTTTAAACACAAAATCTTATGAGGGAGATTGCACGCATAAAGCAAACAATGAGGGGCAAAGGGGGACCCCACTTAATGACAGCATGACTGTTCCCTTGCCCCTCCCTTTTCCCTGGCTCTTGATAGACATTGAGAAACACCCAAAGAAGTTCCTGAGGGTCCCGAAGAAATCAAGTTTGAAAACCTTTGAAATAAATATACTCATGGGACACTTCCAGATCCCAGTCTGTTGTCCGAGATTACAACTTAAAAAATGGGCTGACACTTTTCTTAGGAGGTTGAAAAGCGTGTTAAATTTTACTATGCAGTGGCAATAAGGGAGAACGAGTACATTTTGATCTGGAGAAAGATCCAAAATGCTGTTCTCATCCTCCAGCCCTAACCGGGTAAATTCTGAGTCTCTTGGGACTAACAGACCTAGTTAAACAAATGAACAGAACCTGACTCAGTGAGGAGGGTCAGCCTCCAGCTGGAATTATAGTGGCAATAGCCACCTTCCCAAGGTGGCCAGGGTGTTCCCAGGCACCCATTCTGGGTCCAACGAAGCTGTGGGTGGGGGTAGTGAGTTTTTCCTGCTTGATACAAAACTCTTGGCCACATAAAATACTGGCTGCATGCGATCGCCACCGATCCAGGTTCTTACACTGAAGCAGGGTGCTGTCTTTTATCAGGAGATCCTGTTAAGACTTAGTTCTGTCTCAAGGGCGATTCCTCTGGCCTGATTATTTGCTTGCTGGTTTGGGCCATGTTGTTTCTTTGCCAATAGTGGCGGCGTGGGAACATGTGTGCAGGTGGTATACGTTTGCTGTAAGCTCAGAGCCCTTACTCTGAAAGAGTAAGTCACAGTAGAGAATAGCACTTGCTCGGTGGTCATGGGGCGGGCTCTGGAGAGACCATGTCAAACTGTGCCCACTGTGGCATTTTTTTTTTTTTAAAGATGGAGTTTCACTCGTTACCCAGGCTGGAGTGCAATGGCGCGATCTCCACAACCTCTGCCTCCCGGGTTCAAGCAATTCTCCTGCCTCAGCCTCCTGCTGTGGCATGTTTCTTAATGACTCTGCGCTGTACTTCCCTCATCTGTAAGGCTGGGAAAACCATACGCTCCAAAGGCGATCGGTGAGATTTAAACAAGGTGATGTTTCAGAGAGTGGGAGTACAGTGCTGGACCTTAGTACATCGCAGTAAAGATGAACTCTTATTTTACCATCATCATCATTTCAAAAGTCCTAGAGGTTTCAGGAATTGGTGATGCAACAGCATCAAGCCTGGTGAAATGTAAGTTTGTCTCTCAAGCTCTTCCCTGGGGGTTGAGTGATATCTCGTTGTTTTTAGAGTCTGTCTCTTTTTCAAGAAGCTTTTTCTGTAAAAGCGCCAGATGATAGTAAATATTTTAGGGCCTGTGGATCACGTGGTTCTATCACAGCTACTTGGCTCTTCCCTCACAGGACAAAAACAGTAACAGACAACACATCAAGAAATGGTTGTGGCTCTGTTCCAATAAAACTTTATGAAAATGGACTGTGGGCAATCTGCTGACCCCGTACTTTAGACTATGTGAGGCTTGGATTTGGGGACTCGGTCCCATTCATCCTTGTTTCTTAAGCCATTGACTGTAATATGTTTTATACAGCAGACACTCAGAGTAAGTTATCTAAATGAACAAAGGAATCAATGACCAAGTGAATGCGTGCAGATTCAGCCCTGCACTGTCAATCCACATGTACTTATTTTGTGTTCACTCCAGGAAATTAAAGGTTAACATCCAAGGTTGCTGAGTTCTAAATCTCTTAGATTTTAGAACTTGTATCATCCTGGCATAATTGATGACTGGCTATGGATTGACAAAGATAAATTATCACAGAGATTTAAGGAGATAGACAAAAAGATAAACATTTCATGACTCCGAAAGGCTTTCTCATCACTTTCAAGATTGGCTGTACAATAGTTTTTTATGCCGAGATGCACCTAAGGTGTTTCCTAGCACCTTCTAATAATAGCAGTTTACAAAGCACCTTTTCATATACGATCTCATTTAACCTTTACCATGGTCCTGTCAGACAGGTAAATATTCAATTATTCCATAACAGTAGTTCTCAACATGGGTGATTTTGCCCCAGAGGGAGTGATCAGCAAGGTCTGGAGATGTTTTTCGTTGTCACATCTGTGGGAGGGAGGGCGTGCTGCTGGCATCAACTTAGTAAAGGCCAGGTTGCTGCTGAACATCCTACAAATGCACAGGATGGCCCCACGCAATGAGTAATCAGCCCGAGATGTCAATATAGTGTGAGGTTGAGAAAAATAGTATTCAATGGAGAGGACACTGATTGGCTGATTTGGCCGGGATTGCGTAATATGCACTTGGCATATTGGGACTAACATCCATCCCTTCCTTTCACTACTGCAGAGTTTCAGACTTTTTTTTGAAAGAAATGAAATTTTATTTTTACGTTTGAATTAAATCCCTTTCAGAGCCACTGTATATGAACCGATGACGTGAAGCTGCTCCGGGGACAGTGGAAGTTAGAGACCCTGCTCAGCCTTTTCCTTGGACCCTTCCACCAGTCCGAGGGGCACACAGCATGGTATCCACTGCCCACAGACCATGAGGCACAGAGAGTACCACATGTCTCTTGGCACCCCAAGGCTTGCAGATGTTCCTAGCACTATTACATTTTTTTTTTTCAGTAGGGGATGAAGCATCCAAGTTGTGCTTCAATAAAATGCCTTGCACAGAGGAAGAGAGAATTGGGGTCACATATGAGGGTATTGATTGCTGGTGCAGCCCAGGTTATAGGAGAGGATAGACGTATCAAGAGTGATAGGCACTGAGTTAAAAGGCAAGTGCACACAGCTCAAGGTTCTGGGAGTTCATGGGCTCTGATGACTGAAGGAACACCAGGGTCCTTAGTCTCGGGCCAAATTTAATAAAGCCACGCAGACACATGGGAATGGTTTTAAGGAATGGAGAGTTTAATAGGCAAGAAAGAAGGAAGACGCTTCCTCCTACAGAGACAGAGGGAGAGGGGCTCCAAAGCCCAAAGAGGAAACCCTCAGTGCGGCAGAAATCAGCCACTTATATGAGGAGGCTGGAGGAGGAGGTGTCTGATTTGCAGAGGGCTCAGGGGATTGGTTTGACCAGCCATGTCATTCACATAGCCCATGAAAAACTGGCCCTCCCACCCCAGCCTTTTAATATGCAAATACAGGGGCCTTGATGTTCTACGCACATGGGGATGTGTGGGGGCCACCATGTTGCCAGGCATATGCTGGGGCAAGGGCAAGAAGACGGTGGGATGTGTTTGGGTGGACCCAGTTTCCAGTGACCTTCATTTGCATAGGAAAGCTGGCCAGAGCCCGGGCTTTCCTGCTAGACAAGAAACGTTTCTGGAGCTGCTTTAAAAGAAACAAAAAATTCCCAAGGATCCCCTTTCCTCTCTGTCTTCCTAAAAGAATTTCTTAGTAACTCCTATACCAATAGTGACACACTGTTGGCTGTCCTAAGGCTGAAGGGCAGCCGGCTCAGGGGTGCAGAAGCATTTGCTGTTTGCCTCTTCCTTGTACATTCAGGGCCTAAAGGCATAATGCAGTGTGAACCAATTCACGTGTGTTGGTTGGAACACGCGGCAGATTTGCTTTCCTGCTGTCTTCTGGCCAGAAGCAGGCAGCACCACCGACGGACAGGTGCCTTACCTAGCAACTGGGGGAGAAAGGAAGGTGAGGGAAGGTCTCTGATTTTCTTCTTTTTGGTGTAAATCCTGGCTTTCTTCTTTAAGTGTCATCCTCTGATGATTGACAGTGGACACAGTAAAGTCAAGCCAGGTGGAAGGTTTTCTAAATCTGGAAGGGATAGTGGCTTGTGGGGGTATATCAAGTACTTCCTTCCCCACCCACGGTCTAGACTCAAAATAAAACTTTGGATGGATAGGAAACTCCTATACAAATTTCTAGGCCTATTTCTAAGATAACTATTCTGAGGGGCCTTCTTGCAGAGATGCCAAAAACAACAGAAAGGTGAGTGAGAAAGTCTCAGCCGGACAGATGCCCCTGCTTTTGCACAGCCTGTTGGGATGAGTCTCTGAGTGGTGGGGATCACACATCCCGATCCCTGCTCACCTTCCTCATCATCTGCTGCTGCTGTCCCCTTGTTTTCTTTACCTGGCTTTAGCTCCTGGACTTTTTGCTATTCGCACTCACCACGTTTCTGCTTTATCCTTTTGCTGTGTGCCCTTAAGGTCTGATGAATTTCCTATTCCAGATCTCTGCAGTCTGGTTCCTTCCAGTCACCCATGTCTGAGCTCCAGTGCCACCTCCTCAAGGGTCTTCCCCGATCATCCAGCCTAAAGTAGCCGCCCTACCTCGTGACTCCAGTGCCACTGTTTTGTTTTCTCTGTGTCACTGTTGTGACTTGGTGAAAGCCCCATAAAACTGCAGACCTCAGCCATACCTCGGCTTTCTGTTGAAACTGCTCTCTGTGACCCAAATGTGACAGGCAAGCAGTCCAAACCCATGCCATCTTGGCCCCTGTGACTTGTAATATGTAATTAAGGTCTGTAATTTCCACCCTACCCAGACAACGTGTAAACAAATGCTAATCTTGACTCTTGTGAACCACTTAAGTAACAATCAGAATGTCCAAAGTCCCCTGGGTCTCAGAATGTCTGGAGCCCCTCACCCCCACCCCTGCCCCTCACCCTCACCCCGAAGTGGTTTTAAGGGTATAAAAGGCCTTGACACCCTCCTTTCGGGGCCACGGGTTGGAGAGACGTGAGTCCTCCGTGGCTGCCAGCAGTAAAGACCCTGCAATTTGGCATACTTTTGTCTTGGTGTTGACTTTCTATGCTCGGGCCAGTACAACACTGTCACTATGTAAAATCGCCTTGTTTACTTTGACACCTGCTTGCCCATGCCACTCCTAAGGAACTGCAAGCCCCTAAGAGGCGAGACTTTGCCTATTTCATTTCTGCTGTATCACTGTTGTCAATAACAGTGCCTGGCACAGCTGGCCTATCGTAGTTGCTAAATAAATGTTTGCTGAATGGATTAAGGGTGGTAACTTGGGTGTGGGCATGGTTTTAGTTTATAATTTACTCTCTGACTAGCCATAAGGAGGATCTGGCTTTCAGGACAAAGGCCTGTATGTTTATTTGCTTATAAGAAGCAAACCTCCCAAGAGTCTACCATGTTGGAGAATTTTCAAACTAGCAATATTGAAGAATCAATCATATTTTCTCAAATCCAAGTCTGTCATCAACTGTGAGGTGTATACCATTTTTTAATGTGACACCGAGTGAGAAAATGCTGTCAGTTACAATGAAAACATCACCCTTGGTAAGAAGCACCTTAATTTTGGAAATGCTAAAAATATCAGTGCCTTAGTATTGATGAAGTATGGTGTGAGATGGAGTCCGCATAGAGGATATGAAGTATTGACTCAGAAGAGTTTCAAGTCTTTTGGCCCCTTCTATTTTTATTTTTTAAATTTATTTTTTATTTTTAATTTTTTGTAGAAAAGGGGGTCTCACTCTGTTGCCCAGGCTGGTCTCGAACTCCTGGCTCAGCACTTCTGCCTTGGCCTCCCAAAATGCTGGGATTACAGTCTTGTCCCATTCTCTTAATAGGTGTAGCACTGAACCCTAATGCCCTTCATTAGACATGTGTGTGCTGAGGGTGGGGGAAGAGCAGAGACGTGTGAGGAAGAGAAAGGTGTGTATTCTGAAGCTTCACTGAGAGTGGAAAAATTCCTGTGGTTTGAGACTAGTTCTGTAGAAAGTTATTAGAAGGAGTTGAGGATTAAAAAAAAAAGGTAGATTAATCTAGATTTAAAACAATGCTCCAAAGTGTGTCTCTTACCTATCTCGGTTCCTGAAGCTTAGGAAAAGCATCTTTAATTTTATAAAGGCAGTCAATTGGGAAAACAAGATTTGCTTGAAGCCAAAATTTAATGTACCTGTTTTACGAAGAGAAAAAGTACCTGTAAGCTAATTCAAAACCATCGTTCTTATTTGAGCAAATGAGAATCAAGTATCATTTCCATTATGGATGGCATTAGGCTTCCTTATGCTTTTATACATATCTGGCTATTCTGTTTGCACCAGCCCTTCCGGCAGCTGCAGGGCAGGAGGAGGGGGCAGCTGCGGGGCAGGAGGAGGAGGCAGCTGCGGGGCAAGAGGAGGGGGCAGCTGCGGGGCAGGAGGAGGGGGCAGCTGCGGGGCAGGAGGAGGGGGCAGTTGACTCTGCTGTGCCTCATAGCGTTGCACTCACACGTGGGCCTGACTGCTGGGCTGGCCTCACTGTGTCACTGGCTGGATCTCAGGAAGTCCCCAAAACATCTCCAGGGACTCAAAGAGCCATAGGCATTTATTTGTGCCCTTAAACCTCCTCAAGTTTCCTATGAAAAATCAACTCTTACCACAATTTAAGGGCCTGAGAGGGGGCAGAGAAGTTGAAGGAGGGCGTTTGACTAAAAGCCACTCCCTTCACGCACAGCGGGCTGTATCCCCGTTAGCCTTTCAGCAATCTTCCTCCAGAAGCTGGGTTAGTGGTAGGAGCTCAATGTCTTTACATAGGTGCAGAGAATGTGAACTATATAATAGGCTTGTGAGATGATGAATATGCCTATTAGCCTGATTTGTTCATTCCCTAAGGGAAGGAACAGGCCTGGAAACATCACATCTACCTCCATAGATATATACAATCATTGTTTATCAATTAAAAATGAAAATAAAACTAACAAGAGGCTTTGGGGCTACCATGGGATATTAACTTTGGAGTCAGATGAGGGGAATTCACGTGAATCCTAGATATGACAATTGTTAAGCTCTGCGGACTTAAATAGGGTGTTTAGCTTCTCTCAGCCTGTGTCTTCATTTGTAAAAGAAAGAAAGTCATACTTAACTTTAAGCATTTCCGTAAGACCAATGAGATGGTCCATGTGAGATGATGATGAGCCTAGGGCAATGCACATAGACAATATTTAGTACCTAAATACTCATGTTGTAATGTGTTCTGATGGCAAACTGGACAGTTTGATTTCATGCAATATGATTTAGAAGACTTGGTAGAGACTGCTTTATCCAGAAATACCTTCCAGATAGACTCCCTGAAAAGACCCCTAAGATAATCTGTTGCAAAGTCAAGGGTATCACAAACGGTGGTTAGGGACACCACTAACGTTAGTCTTACTAATGTCTCAGAAATGGGAATTCTCGGGTGGAACATCACAGGGTTTGGGAACCGTGGTTTGAAGTGGGGCTTTCATTATGGAATCCTGATTGGGATCAGGCAAGTTTTGTGATATAATTGCTCAAGGTTGGTGGACACAGGGAGGAAGGAATTTGGAAGCAAACTTTGCAGAGTAAGAGTTTAGTACCCCCAGTTGTGTGGTCTTCTATTCTGAGAAGGGGGTTTCTACCCAGAAAAAGACTAGCTGAATTGTCAGTAGTTCAGGTGGATGGGTTTTCAGGAAGGCTCTGAAACAGTAGACCTATTTAATCTTTCTGGGCAAAATTTTTTGGGTCGAATACGTCACAGTACGCTGTATGGTTGGAGGTAACTTCTGTTCTCAGAAATGATGGAGGCCTCGAGTCCTCTTACTCATATGTGCCTTAACAAATGTAAAGGTGGCAAATTAAACTGTTATCAGTCATGTGGATCACACAGAATTAACTAATCTTCTAAAAAGGCTTTAGGGTAATGAGACTCAATACATGTACATTTTGTCAGAGAGGGAAATTTTAAGGTTTATATTGTGGATGTGACCTTTAATGGCATCTAGGGTAAAATGGGGTGTGAACCTCAGCATGTGTAAAGGGGAGCATTTCATTGTATGATGGGGCATCTCAGAAGAGGCAGCAATGTAGGACTGGTGGCCGTTTTGGGGTGAGAAGTCAACTACATTCCATGGGGATTGAAGAAAATGTTATAAATTTGGCTTATTTTGAAACTTTTCCTTTGGCTATGCTCACTGGTGAAAGGTATGTGAAATTTGGATACCATCTTTGTAGAGAGAGGAACGATCGTTTATTGATTACATACTTCATGTCAGGTGCTGAGTTGTTTTCAATTCTTATAAAGGACTTGTAAGAATGCTTCAATTATTTTTATCTTTTTTATATTGCTTTAATATTTGCAGATGATGGAAACTCAGTTCAGAATGGCTAAGTGCCCTTCTTAGTCCAGTTTGTGTTTCTATAACAAAATCCCTGAAACTAGGTAATTGATAAAGAACGGAAATTTATTTTCCCACAGTTCTGGAGGCTGGGAAGTCCCAGATCAAGGCTTTGGCATGTGGCAGGGGCCTTCTTTCTGCATCCTCACGTAGCAGAAAGTGAAAGGGCAAACTAGCAGGACACTGTGTGAAGCCTCTTTTACGAGGCCCTTAGTCACATTTACAAGGGAGGAGGCTTCCTGGCCTAATCATGCCTTCAAGGCCCCATCTCTTAATACTGTCACATTGACAACACCTGAATTTTGGAGGGGACATGTTCAAACCGTAATGTTGAGTAACTTAACCAAGGTTGCACAGCTAGTAAACGCTAGGGCCAGAAGTAAAATTAGTAACGAGGGCACCCTGAAGCTTCTGTTCTTGTTCCTGTGGTTTGGCCATGTCTCTACCCAAATCTCATCTTGAATGGCAGCTCTCTCAATTCCTACATGTCATGGGAAGGACCCAGTGAGAGGTAGAATCATGACAGTGGGTCTTTCCCATGCTGTTCCCACAATGGTGACTAAGTCTCATGAGAGCTGATGGTTTTATAAAGGGGAATTTCCCTGCACAAGCTCTCTCTTGCCTGCCACCATGTAAGATGTCCCTTGCTCTTCTGCCATGATTCTGAGGCCTCCCCAGCCTCACAATTCACAGTGGAACTGTGAATCAATTGAACCTCTTTCCTTTATAAATTACGGAGTTTTAGGTATGTCTTTATTAGCAGCATGAGAACAGACTAATACAGTTGTCCGTAACAATATAGAGCCATTGGAATAAAAAAAAAAGAGATGATGCTGATCAGCATGATGATAGTTACCGCAGACAACAGATACTGTACCCATTAGGTGCCAGGCATCGGGCCGTCTACTTTGTATGTAGTATCTCATTTAGTTTTCTCAACAGCCTCACAAAGGAGAGATGACTGTTGGTTTTATTTCTCAGCTCAAGACTGAGTGATAGAACTGTAAAGTAACATGCTCAAAGTTGCATAGCTAGAAAGTGCTGGAGCTTCTTGCCATAGGCAAGGGTTTCAGAAAGCTGAAGGGTCTGCCCACAGATCGGACCAGCAAGGCAGCGAAAGGTACATGAGGTTAGACGTCTACACTCATTTCTATGTCTCATTTCTGGAGCTGTGGCTGTTAAAGCATCCAGTACATTACTTTGCTGCACGCTCCCACATTCCCTCTGCGTAAGGTCACCACTGCTCCCAAAAAGGATGGTACAGTTCCCAAATACGGGAAGTAAAGAGCAGTGAGAACAACGTCCTTTGGTTCTGCCAAATAAGAGGAGCAGTGGGCTGCTTGCAGGTATCATTATCCAGGATGCCAACCATTTCTCCCCTCCAGTCTGTCACGGGGTCCCACATTGCCCAGGAGAAATTCAAGTTTTTGAGTCTTGAAGGTTTCTAGGCTTTCTTGTTTAGACCACAAACATCTTTATAAAGATGGTCGGGATCTCCAGTGCCTTCAGGAGCTAGGCGGGTAATTCCCTTCTGAAGGAGCTGGGGTTAGACAAAAAGATGAATTGATTACTATGTCAGCCTGTGGATTGCTCGTCCTGCTCATTCGCCTTGACAACACTCTGCGGCTGATAGTCTGTGGGTTGCTAGTTTGTAACACCAAAAGGCTACTTATTTTTTTTCCCCTCCTGATCGTCAAAGTTTCTTGTAGAATGCATAAGGAATAAAACTACACAGAAGTCGAAATAAGCAGATAGAATCATCAGTTGCTCCCCAGTCTCATTAAGTGTTCTTGTTACCTTGGCATATTCCCTTCCAGCTTTTAGTGTAAAAATCTGCATCAGTGGGATCTGCACTAGAGAGAAACACGTGGACCTCAGTTAAGAAATATTTAAGGTGGCTGGGCGCGGTGGCTCAAGCCTGTAATCCCAGCACTTTGGGAGGCCGAGGTCGGTGGATCACGAGGTCAAGAGATCGAGACCATCCTGGTCAACATGGTGAAACCCCGTCTCTACTAAAAATACAAAAAATCAGCTGGGCATGGTGGTGCGTGCCTGTAATCCCAGCTACTCAGGAGGCTGAGGCAGGAGAATTGCCTGAACCCAGGAGGCAGAGGCTGCGGTGAGCCGAGATCGCGCCATTGCACTCCAGCCTGGGTAACATGAGTGAAACTCCGTCTCAAAAAAAAAAAAAAAAAAACCGAAATATTTAGGGTGAAATGAAGCTATCACTAGATCCCATTTCACACTGAGAATTAGCTACAAGTCAGGCCCTGGGAGGATAGGACCTGGAGAGAGTAGAAATCGGGAATATAGAAGGGTGAACGGGAGGTGAGGACAAAGATGAATCTCTTGTTGTTCATGGATTTGCCAAAGGAAAACTGGCCAAAAAAGATCTTGAGCATGAGGCTGGCAGTGAGGGCCTGATGGAGTAAGTGGGAGCCAGGAAGCAGGGGCACAACATCCAGGGCTGGGTAGAGGAGGGGTTGAAGTTTTAAAGACTCTCAGAACCCTCTGTCCATTCCATTCCCATCCTTCAACCAGTTTAAAAGACGCTTAACTAGGTGGGGTGACGTGGTTCACGCCTGTAATTCCAGCACTTTGGGAGGCTGAGGCAAGTAGATCACTTGAGGTCAGGAGTTGGAGTCCAGCTTGGCCAACATGGTGAATCCCGTCTCCACTAAAAATACAAAACAATTAGCCTGGTGTGGTAGCGGGTGCCTGTAGTCCCAGCTACTTGGGAGAATTAGGCAGGAGAATCGCTTGAACCTGGGAGGCAGAGGTTGCAGTGAGCCGAGATCATGCCACTGCACTCCAGCCTGGGCAATAGAGCAAGACTCCGTCTTTAAATAAATAAATAAATAAATGAAATAAAAGACACTAATCTACTTAGACACTTTAAAAAAATGAAGCAACAGGAATTTTTTTTTTTTCTCTCGAGGGAAATTTTAGGAGAAAGCCACATTATAGCAGAGCTGGTCTGTTCCAAAGAGGGGGACTTGAAGCCCTCTCTCACCTCTCAACTCTGAGCCCACCCAGAGCAGTACTCAAAAGCCCACATCACCTCCACTCTGTTTGCCCTGGCCCGGAAAAGCAGCGCTTTCCTCTCGGATCTTCTAGAACTCTTTGAAGTTGCCCATCCCGGCGAGCCTCATTTCATTCTTTGCTCTCCTCCGCATTTGCTCTGTCTCAGTTTGATGAATCTCCTCCTGTCGCATTTCAGATACGTATTGACTTTTGCACAACTTCCGAAGCCTTTCTCAGAGAAAGATTGACAGGTGTAGGGTCGCCGGGGAAGGAGGTTTAGCTGTTTTAAATGTTAGTAAACATGACAGTTTGTTGGGGATTAACAGGAAATCATGAATAAGATCATTGGGATTTGATAAGGGATTTTTCTCCCAGACAATTAAAGATTTTTTTTTTTTTTT
>NW_016107731.1:987020-988440 GCF_001604975.1 Cebus imitator | reverse complement strand
TCTCTTCTCTTCTCTTCTCTTCTCTTCTCTTCTCTTCTCTTCTCTTCTCTTCTCTTCTCTTCTTTCCTTCCTTCCTGCCTGCCTGCCTGCCTGCCTGCCTTCTCTCTCTCTCTCTCTCTCTCTCTTTCTTTCTTTTTTCTTCTTTCCTCTTGTTTGTTCATTCAGTAGGGTCTCACTCTTGCTCAGGATCATAGCCCACAGCAACCTCGAACTCCTGGGTCCAAGTGATTCTCCTGCCTCAGTCTCCCAGGTACCTGGGGCTACAGGTGCAAGTGACCATGTTTGGCTTCTTTGTATTTTTGTAGAGATGGGGTTTGCTCATCTCTGTTGCGCAGGCTTGTCTCCAAACTCCTACATCCTCCTGCCTCAGCCTCGCAAAGTGCTGGGGTTACAGGTGTGAGCCACCACGCCCGACCTGTGATTTCTTTCTCACTTGGTCTTGGGGTTTCTCTTGAGAGCAGCTGTAAGCCACCGACAGTGGGTAAAGTTAGTTGGGGTGTGTGGGTCAGGCGAGACTCCAAGGAGGCAGCACAACAAAACCCACGAAATCACAGAAGCATTTCTGTTGTTACAGAGCCAGGAGAATAAGAGGAGTTGCTGGGGAGCCTGGAGGTGGCAGGGAGCTCAAACGGTGTCTTGGGGGAGAGAGGTCCTGCTGTGGGACTGAGCCTTTCTTAAAGTCCATGGTGTTATCACTCAGGCTTTCTTGAGGGGGTTGTGGATTGGGCGGTTTATAGAAAACACACATGAAGAGTGGGTCCTATTCACATGACCCTGGTGTTGTCCATTGGGTTTTGCTGTGGCTGGCAGGTATGGGAAATGTCGGGTTTTGGGTCGCTGGGATGAGGAAGAAGGAGGCCATATGGCAAACTATCGCGTGGGGAGGGCAGGTTTTCTGTAGGTCAGAGGCGACAGGGTACGACTGGGCTTCCAGCAACTTAAGTAGGCCTAGAAATGGATGTGGAAGCTACAACTACATGAAACAAATCTGTGAGTCTCGATCATCCATACACTTAGGCAGGACACCCAACACATCTCTTGGACATGGTAGCCTTTGAGATGTAGTATCTCACTCAGCATCGTCTCCGTCTCCACCTAACCTTACAGTTAGCTCAACCCAAATGACAGCCTCCTAGGTGCGCTGAGATTCAGAAAGGAGGAATGGAAATCTGGTGGAAATCTCTCTTCTTGTCCCTCTCTCCTCCCACACTATTATTATTATTATTACGTTTTTCCCCCTGAGAATAAGGTACAGACTTTCACTCTAATTATGAATTTACTAAAAACAAAGGTATTCTCTTACATAACCCCAGTTTATCAAAATCTGAAAATAAACATTGATACAAAACTATTAGTCAATCTACAGACCTTCAAATTTGACCAGTTGTCCAATAATGCCTTTTTTTTTTTTTTTTTTTTT
>NW_016107731.1:984666-986190 GCF_001604975.1 Cebus imitator | reverse complement strand
CCACCATGCCCAGCTGAATTTTTGTATTTTTAGTAGAGACGGGGTTTCACCATGTTGACCAGGATGGTCTCGATCTCTTGACCTCGTGATCCACCAGCCTCGGCCTCCCAAAGTGCTGGGATTACAGGCGTGAGCCACCGCGCCCGGCCCAATAATGCCTTTTATAGCAAAAGAAAAAACTGTTTTCTGGCCCAAGATGTGTATTATAATTACGTATTGTACTGACCCGTGACGTCTTTTTCGTTCCCTTTAGCCTCATGTTTTGTTTTGCCTTTCACGACCTTGACATTGTCAAGGAGTGTAGGTCAGGTATTTTCTAGTAGGTCCTTCGTTTGAACTTTGCTGATTTTCTTCATGATGCGATTCGGGTTATGTATTCTTGGCAGGAACACTGCAGAAGTGAAGCTGACCTTTCTCAGCGCATCCTATCAGGGGCACATGATGACTGCCCCATTGCTGGGGATGTTAACTTTGATCACTTGATTTAAAGTGACATCTGCCAGTTTTCTATACTAAAAAGTTATTATTCCCTTTATAATTAATAAATATCTTGTGGGAAATACACTGGAACATTCTCAAAGAGGTGTGGCCATGGAGGGCCTGTGATTGATGCTGCCTTTCCCTTCGTTTTCAGAGTCGAACAGCCGCAGGGCGGTGAATCGAGGTTATGTCATCAGCTTGCTCAGGCTGCACCAGGACTGGCACGGCCATGACACAGCCAACACCTACGTGCACGTCCGACGGGGCTTACTGCTCTGCCTCAGGCACATTGCTGCCCTCCAGTCTGGCAGGGAGGCCTTCCTGGCAGCACAGGGCATGGAGATCCTCTTCAGCACCACACAGGCAAGCAGCATGGGGATTCACTCTGCAGCTGAATGACAGCTGGATGATTCCTAAAGGCTGTCATTTAAGAATCATCCCAGACAGAGCTGGGAACACCTGTCTATTTCTGGTTGCCTATTATGGGCGGATGCTCTGGATTTAAATCTTCACTCCAGGTCAGGTGTGGTGGCTCACCCCTGTAATCCAGCACTTTGGGAGGCTGAGGTGGGTGATCACCTGAGGTCAGGAGTTGGAGACCAGCCTGGCTAACATGGTGAAACCCCGTCTCTACTAAAAATACAAAAATTAGCCAGGCATGGTGGTGCGTGCCTGTAATCCCAGCTACTCAGGAGGCTGGGGCAGGAGAATTGCTTGAACCCAGGAGGGGGAGGTTGCAGTGATCTGAGATCACGCCACTGCACTCTAGCCTAGATGACAGAGTGATACCCTGTCTCAAAACAATAACAACAACAAAAAAGTCTTCACTCCATTGATTCATTCATATATACTCAGTATATTATTTGTTGAGCACACACTACCAGAGGTGCAGTATAGCATAGTGGCTGTAAGTGTTGACTCTAAAACTAGAGTATTGCATTCAAATCCCAGCCCTAGGGCCTAGAGCTGTGAAACTTTGAAGAAGTCACCCAACTTCTCTAGGCCTACCTTGAGGTTTGTCTTTAAAAAAAAAAAAAAAAAAAA
>NW_016107731.1:882843-984201 GCF_001604975.1 Cebus imitator | reverse complement strand
AAAAAAAAAAGCAGAAATAAGAAAACCTAGGTTGTTGTGTGGACTAAATGAGTTACTGTAGAAATGGGATGTGCTTACAAGAGTGCTTGCCATGACCGAACTGCTTTTGAGGGTGAGCCTTTATTGGAATAATTAGCAGTGGGAGCTAGTGGTGGATGTGACAGACGAGGCCCTTGATCCTATGGGGAAAACCTCCCAGCGCAAGAGTCAGACACTAAGTAAGCAAAGAATCCAATGAGGAAGATAATGTCATGTTGCTCTGTGAAATGAACGAAGTAAGGCAGTGACTGCCCTAGGTAGAGGGAGCAGGTGTTCTTTTAGAGACCTCAAGTCATCTTTGAGAATGTGACACCTGAGCTGAGGGCAGAGTTAGTGGAGGAGCTGGTCATGCTGGTCAGGCCAAGTTGCAGGGTAAGAGCATCCCAGTGAAAGGGGATGGTGCCTCCAAAGGTTTCTACTTACCAGCACCCCATGGGAATATGTATTCTAGGGATTCACGGATTTCAACCTCAATAAATTCCTTAATTTCACTTGATTAGGGCTAATTTAAATACCATAGTTTGAGGCTACACATGCCTTCTCTACTGGTGGTGTAAGTTTTCCAAATATCCATCATCCGCTCACCCGCCTTCTCCTGGGGCCAAGGCAGCCATGCTACACAGGCATTACATTCCTGTTGTCCCTGGATTGGGCCACCTCTGGACTCCCTCTGTGAGTCTCTGTGCTCCCCTCTGGACACCCTCCAGGTTTTCTCTACCTGAGTACATGTGAGGTAATGAAGCTGCCAACAAGAGTGTTGTTTTCCAACCAGGGCATCTGTAGACATTTCTCATTCAAAAATGGCCCCTTTCCCCCTAAACAATAACAAAATACTGTGCTGCAAACCAGTATCTAATTTCCTATCTGCTAACACCTCCGGGTTTCTTTCCATCGTTACAGCTTTCAAAACTTTTTAGTCATTCAGTAGCTGTCTTTTACATTCCCTTTCTCAGGATGAAGCAGGGCTCTGAGTTTTCCCAGGCTTCCCCATGCTTTGTAAGCCTGTGGTTCCCCAAGTCTTGAATCCCTCCCAGTCCTTGTACAAAGCCCTCCTGCACTGCTGATGTTGAACAGACCCCCACTCCGGTGATTTACCAAATTCCTCTGCCCTCCGAGCTGTTGGCTATTTCTCTCTTCTGTGCTAAAAACCCAGCCAAACAAAACACAAGCAAACAAACAAAATCAAGAAAAACAAGAGTAATAAAGGAAGCCGATGGTCATCACAGAGGTACATGTCTGTGATGGAAAGAAGGTGGAGAAAACACCAAATGAAGCCAGCATGAGGGGTGTGAGCCTGAATGCAGGTCTTTAAAACAGCACTTAGCAGTCAATGAAGACTTCAGTTGCTCAATTAAGCACATTAACAAGAAACTTCCAGCCTTTAATTACTGCCGGGAATGGAAGCAGAATGTGAGTAGACACAGAATCTGTACTTTGTAGTGAGGTTTCTCTAGCTCATATTATAATCTCTCTTGGTATGACACGGAGAAGTAGCTCAGGAGGGGCCTATGGACGGTGCCGAGTAAATAGGACGTGACACACTAAGGCTGTCACCTGGAAGAGTGTAGAATGTGTGGATGTCAACCTCAAGGGGTTGAATTCCTTACCACCACCACTCCGTTTGCTTTCAGTCTTTTTTAAAATAGTGTGCTCTTGGCTGGGCATGGTGGCTCATGCCTATAATCCCAGCACATTGGGAGGCAGAGGGGGGCAGATTACCTGAGGTCAGGAGTTTGAGACCAATCCGGCCAACATGGCAAAACGCTGTCTCTACTAAAAATACAAAAATTAGCCAGGCGTGGTGGCAGGCGCCTGTAATTCCAGCAACTCGGGAGGCTGAGAGAGAAGAATTGCTTGAACTCAGGAGGCGGAGGTTGCAGTGAGCTGAAATTGTACCATTACACTAGCCTGGGTGACAGAGTGAGACTCTGTGTCAGACAAAAAAAAAAAAAAAAAAGGGTGCTCTTCCAGAGGAAATGTTATCAAGTTTACGTGCAAAGTCTGATGTTTGACGTTCTCCTGTTTTTTGGAACATGACCCTTGCAGGTGAACGACAGGCTGTCCTGACTTAGAAACCAAATGGCTCATTATTCTTCCCTGGCAGCCATAACCAGTGTTGAGTAGCCTGCCAGACCTGAGCTGAATGCTGTGAGCACAGATGCCCTTGCAGGTGTGCTGGGGTTTGAGCTGCCCGTCACCCCTCCTCTCCCTTCTGCTGGAGAAGGCAGGGGAGTCACTGGATGGCCAACTCAGGGGCTTGGATTTGGTGATATTTCAGTTGCCGTTTGCAAATTCTGCTGCTGCTGCTGCCACTGCTGATGCCAGTGACGATGATGACAATGTTAATGGAGCAGCAGCAGGAGGAGGAGAAGGAAGAGAAGAAGAGAAGAAGACAGGTCCTTTGAACACTTACTATTAATATATCCCTTCACTGTCTTAGCAATTTATGCAGACTTTCCAATATTGACGTTTTAAAAAGCTTTTGAGATAGGCTCTATGATTTTCTTTATTTTTACAGATGAAGAAACTGAGGCACATAACTGTTGAGTCATTCTCCCAAGTCCACAAAGCTCGCAAATGCTGGAGGCAGGATTGGAATCTGGTCGCCTCACTTGAGAGCCCCAAGTTGAGCATACATCAGAGTTACCTGCACGGCTCACTAAAGCACAGCCTGGTGGACCACATTCTCTGTTTCTGATTCAGCAGGGCTCTGGTGGAGCCTGAGAATGTGCTTTGCTGACAACTTCCTAAGTGATGCTGATGCTACTGGTTCAGGATCACGCTTGGAAAAACACTGTCCTAATTTGTATTTATTTAGAGATGGAGTTTCTCTATTCTTGACCAGGCTGGAGTGCAATGACGTGATTTCAGCTTACTGCAACCTTCGCCTCCTGAGTTCAAGCCATTCTCCTGCCTCAGCCTCCTGAGTAGCTGGGATTACAGGTGCCCACCACTATGCCCAGCTATTTTTTTGTATTTTTAGTAGAGACGGGGTTTCACCATGTTGGCCAGGCTGGTCTTGAACTCCTGACCTCAGGTGATCCGCTTGCCTTGGCCTCCCAAAGTGCTGGGATTACAGGCATGAGCCACTGCACCCGGCCCCTATATTGTTGTTATTGGTGTTTATGATGTGCTTACAAACCTTCTGAGGATGGGATTGACTGTAAAGGAACTATTTTAGTTCCTCCCACACCTTTGCCATCATAGTATTGTTAATTGCCTTTCTACTGAGGCCACTGCTTGTCTTGTCTCCCTTTTGGTGACCCTACCTCTTTGTTTCCTATGTCTCACATGTCTTCACAGATTCTGTAAACATCCCCTAAAAGTTCAAAGGCTGAGATCACACAGTGCAGCAAGGGCGTTGTGTAATGTAATATAATCTTATTGGAGCTTTGCATGAGGAAAGACGAAGAAGGATGACCATTCGAGTGCAAGGTTAAAAATAAAAGAACTCCTACAAGGTTGCCTGAAACAGTTGGAGACAGTTATCTATTTGGAGAAATAGGTAATTGCAGAAGGAACAAACCTATATAAGATAATCAGAGAAAAGAACCACTCTTTGGAGCTTGAGGGGGCTGAAAGGTGTTTTTCAAACTTGAGTATGCATCACTTACCTAGAGGAATTGTTACAGATTGCTAGATCCTACCCCAGAGTTTCTAAGTCCGTTGATCTGAGGTGAGGCTCAAGATTCTGCATTTCTAACAAGTTCTCAGGTGATGCTGATGCTACTGGTCTGGATAACTCACTTTGAGAACCACTAGAATAAGACATGATATGGCCTTTTAAAATCCGCAGTTGCCACCATTTGCTCAGAAAGCGCAGCAGGCCAAGCCTTGATTCATCAGGCTCCTCTCTGGCTGACAAGACCAATGACCTCAGCCTTATGAACCTATGGAAGGAGGGACTGAATCCTAAAGGGAATGTTACCAGCTTGGGTCACGAGCTAGATACCCTGAAGGTCAGATTGGTGTGAGGTCATTTGCTACTTATACAGTAAATGTTTTCTGAGCTCTTCTTTGTGAAAGGTGTTGGGGCTGGGTTTTAGGGGGGTTCAAAGATGAAGGTGTTGTCAGCCTCAGGAAACTTAGCGGCGTGTGTGGAAAAACAGGAACTGGATAATACAGTATAGGCAGCAGGTGAGGGTAATGGCAGACATGGTGTAAGCATGCAGGGGAAGCCTTACTTGATTTTGCTGGCCAGAGAAGGCTCCATGAAGGCAGCCACATCTGAATGAGGCTAGGAGAGCATCTTGAAAACTCTAAGAGAAACACTTGGTTTGTGAACTGTTCAGGGAAGCAGAAGGAGGTGGCCGTGAGGCATAGACGGAAGAGAAGCCGGGAACAGCGTGTGGGACAATGCGGACTTTTTGGAGGGTCAGGCAGAAGGAAAGATCTCAGTGGTAATCCAGAAGAGATTGAACCATTTCCATTCAAGATATTTTTATATTGAAGCTGCACCACATCTGCTCTCAGCCTTAGAATTTCTCATGTATATTCAAAGAATCACTGGAAAGAGAAGGGAGAGGGGGGTTATGCCAGGCAGGGGTCGAAGAGCTGCTGTGTCACCTGAGACCTGAATGATAAAAAGAACCAGTGCCGTGGGGATCTGGAATGAGGGTTCCAGGGAGAGAAAAAGAAAGTACATGCACAGACCCTCAGGTGGGGGAGTAGGGTGGGAGGCGGGTGAGCTTGAGAAACAGACATGGTAGACCATTGTGAGTGCAGGGGAAGGCATGAGATCGAGTTGGAGTCATGGGCAGTGCCAGGGCATTTAGAGCTCCTGGAATCATGATGAGGAGTTCGAATTTTATTTCCACCAACTTTTTTGTTTGTTTGTTTTGTTTTGAGACAGACTCTTGCTCTGTTACCCAGGCTGGAGTGCAGTAGTGCAATCTTGGCTCAATGCAGCCACTGCCTCCCGGGTTCAAGCAATTCTCCTGCCTCCCGGGTTCAAGCAATTCTCCTGCCTCAGCCTCCCGAGTAGCTGGACTTATAGGCATGCACCACCATGCCTGGCTAATTTTTGTGTTTTTGGTAAAGACTGATTTCACCGTGCTGGCTAGGCTGGCCTCTAACTCCTGACCTCATGACCCACCTGCCTTGGCCTCCCAAAGTGCTGGGATTACAGGCATGAGGCACCTCTCCTGGCCTCCATCAATTTGTGAGCAGGCACAAAGAGGGCAGAAGACAAGAATTAAAGGGATAGGGCCAGATCACGTAGAACTTCCTAGGGCGTAAAAATAAATTAGAATTTTATTTCTATCAAGCAGGAGACTGACCTGATACAATTTATGCTTTTCATTTTTTTTTTTATTTTTGAAAAATTTTAAGTTAATTGTAGTAAAATACCTGCAACAAAATTCACCATCATGACCATTTTAAGTGTTCAGTTTGGTAGGGTTAAGCAGTGTTGTACAAGCGTCACTATGACTCATCCATCTCCAGAACTCTTTTTATCTTGAAAAATGGAAACTCTATACCCATTAAACTGATTCATGCTTTTAAAGGTCCATTCTGGCTGCCATTTGGAAAAGATGATCAGAGGGCACAAGGCGAAGGAAAGATAGTAGGGGGAGGACTTAGAGCGTTTACAGGAGGTTAGGCAGGAGATGTTGATGGCTTTGGCTACAGAGAAGCAGAGCTGGAATTTAAACCCAGAACTTCATGTTCTTAGTCAAAGTCCTTTCCCACTAAAATGCCTTGCTTTGTTATCATGGCGGTCATTACCAGGACTCTCCTCTGAGTAGCTGTGACTCCTAGCATCTGCTTGCAGACTCTTAGGAGACTTTATGAAACTAAGGAGGCCTTCTTTCTTCCCGCTAGCTAATTCTAAGTGCTTACTGTCAGGCGCTTTGCCTACCTTAATGCATTTAATTCGCACACAACATTATGAGTGAGGTTGTGTTACTATCTCCACTTTGCAGATGAAGAAGACATCGTGGCACAGAGGAGGCTATTAATTTGCCAGGGTTATGAAGTTAGCAATCTTCAGTCCAGGATTAAAACTCACATAGTCTGGCTCCAGGACCTGAGCAGTTTGCTCTTACTTTATCCTGCCCATATATCACGCAAGTAGGGTAATTATTATTCCAAAGCTAATTCAAAGATGTTAACTGTGACGGAAGCATTGAATGTTTTAAGCATTTTCATATTTCATCATCCCTTCCAAGTAGCAGATGTGTTATTGAGAATGATGGGAAAAGGGAGCCTAAAATCTCACCTTTGCCTCCAATTCTGAGACATTGGTTCTTAAGGATCCTGTTTCCTGGAGTCTTGTCTTTTTCTGACGTATAGCACAAGTACCAACTCTGCACTTCTAGGAGCCTGAAAGCAAATGCCCTTGCCTCACTTTGTCTCGGCCCTGCACACACCTATCCATTGAGGGAAATGTTGACAAATGAATTCAAGAATTTCTGTTACTTTGAAACTAACAATCTCTGCATTCATAAGTATTTCCCCTATAGTGCAGCAGACAGCAAATACAGCATGATTCCTAATGCCTTGGGTTTTATAGATTTTAATACTTCCTCAGCCTCCAAAATCAGTTCATGGTATGGCCCCGTTTTTCAGAACATTTGAACTTGACCTCATGCTTTCACTTACTTTTCACTTGTACCATTCCACCAAAGAAAAAGACACGATTACCTTTTATCATCAAAGACCATCACAGACATACCTGGGTTCCAAAATGCTGGCATTTTTGACTGAGTTCCCTGGCTTGGGCTGGCTCTATGTCTACCAAGGTTGGAGCTTAGAACATTATCTCTGACAAGCCATCTCCTTCACCCTCTTGCTTCCTCCTTCAGTCTCTGTTTTATTGTTTTCCCATTATGAAACTCTTGAGATCGTTTGACCAGATCAAGGGGTGAAACAGCTTCAACTGTTCATTAGCCTCCATAATGAATTAGCCAAAACGAATTCATTTTCCCCTAAGAGTGTTTCTGGCTGTGCATTCTGAGGCTGTTGATTCAGGACACCTGATTGGTGTGACTGGCGCACATTGAAGAAGAGAGAACAGTCTTGATTGCATTAAGACATTTCATTTTGAAAGTTGGCTTATTTAAGGCTGGGCACGGTGGCTCATGCCTGTAATCCCAGCACTCTGGGGGGCAGAGGTGGGTGGACCTCCTGAGGTCAGGAGTTCGAGATCAGTCTGACCAACACGGTGAAACCCTGTCTCTACTAAAAATACAAAAATTAGCTGTGTATGGTGGCAGGTGCCTGTAACCCCAGCTACTCAGGAGGCTGAGGCAGGAGAATTGCTTGAACCTGGGAGTTGGAGGTCGTAGTGAGCCGAGATCGTGCCACTGCATTCCAACCTGGGTGGCTGAGCAAGACTCTGACTCAAAAAAAGGAAAAAAAAAAAAAAAGAAAAGAAAAGAAAAAAGTTGGCTTACTTATATTTTGCAGTCATTTTTGCTATTTTTTCCCTCCATGTTCTTTCACGTGGAAGTATCTGTAACGTTGAGTCTAGAGATGTCACAGTTCAGCAGCTCCACAGACATCCTTGCTGCGCGGAGGTGGGTCCTTAGCATCCACCGTCTCCACTTCTGTGACTTATTGGCCTCAGAGCTTGCTGCACTTTTTGGTAATAGCAAACTGGGGCCCCCACTAGTCACCTTCCTGTACCAAGTCAGTAGACAAAACATTTACAGAGATAGTGAAGAAAATGGTTGTGTTTTTGCCAAAGAGAAACTGAACTATAGTCAACTCTGTCTCTCAATTTAGTGAACTTGTTCTTACATTTTTCACAGTGTCTGAGAAGAAGGGTCTTGTCATGTTCTATCAGTATCAAAATGTTACATCTGCAAACCCAATTTTTCTCTGATTTGGGAAGGTACCAAGAGGGATCCACACTGTGGGCTTTGAGAAGAGGCATGTAATTTAATTTAGTTACTTGGGATTCACTTAGTCTTTTCTTCTGATTTCATGTTTTATCTTTTTTAAAAAAATATTTTTCTCCTCAGAAGACAGCTGAAAGAGAAAAGCAAGACTTCTATCAATTCAGCTGTTCATTCCCTAACATAGGCAATAATTCACAGTGACACATGGGTGGCTGAGAAAGACCGACCTCCTCTTCCCCCAGCTATCCTGAGCAATGTCTTGCCTTAGGCGCAGCATCCTTTGAAAGAATTTTAAGTCTATATTCAGACCGTATTCATTGCAATGGTGTATGAAATGTGCAAGAGACAGAAAAGTGCGGATTCCACGTTAGACAAAATTCTGTGTTAGAATGTTCAAATTTGACGTTCTACATTAAGGCTGTTTACGGTCTGTCCATGTAGGCTGTGTGTAATTCGTTAGCTGAAATACAGCTAGGAGACTGTTATGAGCTGCGTTACAGCTAGGGGTCTGTGTCCAGATGTCGACGTCCGATATAATCTTCCCTTTGCTCAGAACTGCCTGGGTGACAAGAGCATGGAGCCCGTCATTTCTGTGGTGCTTCAGATCCTGAGGCAGTGCTACCCTAAGAGTCCTCTACCCTTGGTCACAGCCAGCAGTGCCTATGCCTTCCCAGTCCCCGGGAGCATCGCGTCTGAACCTCCACATGATCTACTTGAAGGTAAAATAAGTGGGTAACTATGACCTTTAGGATGAGTTTTTGCATTTTGACAATGTTTCCCAGGAACGTGGATGAAAACAGAATTAGTTGTTTAATAGGTCCCCCATAATTGTCCATTAAGTTAATTAGAGACATAGATGAAAAAGCAGTTTGTATTTTTGTAAATAGGGTGAGAAAATACCAAGCTCACTTATTTTGTTCTTCATTATTAACTGTTTGTGCTTTGCCTGGTAGCTATCAAATGCTGTATAGTCATCTCAGCTAATTAAAAAAAAAAAGTCTATTCAGAATCCCATGATTGAATCTCTGAAGCATACTGACTGATGGTGGAATTAATTTGCCCTAAGGATGAAATATAAATAAAATTCTTGTTATTTACAACTCCAGGCTAGTCATATTGGAATATTTGAAAGTATTATTATTTAATCTCTAGGAAGATCTTCCTGTCAAAAGATCCTAGTATGAACAGGTTTTCTATAGGCATAATTTTACCACAGTGGTACAAAATGCCTTCTATAACGTCCTTCATCAAAAAATTAGGGGCCCAATCAAGGTCATATTTAAGTTATAACGCATTTTGTATGTATGTGATCTCTAACTTTGGCTGTGCTCTTTGCATAATGCCTCTAACTTTCATGGGATGATTCAGAGTGGTATTCCTGTGTCGTTTTATTCTGCAGTTATTTTGCATTCAACGTGGGATAGCTGCTTAGACTTTATAACTTAGTGCCCTGACTTGCCCACGTGTACACCATTTATACCTACCAATAAGTATTCCCGTGTGTTGGGATTTTGTGTTATTAATATTGCACCCCTTATTTGAGAGAGGAAGAAGGAGCAAGAACCACTGTGTGATGAACATCTAGATCCTAAATCCCAGGCAAAGGGGCAACCTCACTCACTTCACCTCTTTTCCCCCTTCCAGAGGATTTTGAAGATGATGGTGAGGAGGAGGTGGACAAAGACTCTGATTCTGAAGATGGAAAAGTGGAAGTATGTACACCAGCCCGTGCTTCTAATGATGTCCATATTCACATCATGCACAGAAAAATATCACTTCCTATGTTTGCCCAAGCCCAGTGTAAATTTTAAGAACTTACTTTAGTACTGCCACTCCAGTGGTAGCGATGCTCAATAAATGACAGCTACTGTTATTGATTTTCAAGTTGTCATTTTCATCTTGGTAGGTCTGGTACAATGTCTCGTAAAGCCAGAGGCTATCCTGTCCTTTATTAAGACACCGATATTCCATTCATATGAGCTTTAGATACACACTTAACACCTGGAGTTGGTGTATTTAATAAGACCATTTAAAGACCCTAGAAAGATTTTCCAGGATGCTTTCTAGTAGATCTCGTCTGTCTTCATATGTCACTCTTCTTATCCTTTCTGCATAGGGTTGTTGCTTGTACAGTTCCACTGACATCAGAGTCTGTGAATTGTTTTCCCATAAGTTGCACAGTGCACAACCTGGCCAGCAGAGAAGTGCTACTCTTTGGGCTCCCTCCCAAAAAGGCCTATCCTATAAAACAGAGGTTGGTGAACTTCTTATTAAAAAATCCAGTAGTAGCCAGGTGCAGTGGCTCATGCCTGTAATCCCAGCACTCTGGGAGGCCGGGGCAGGCAGATCACGAGGTGAGGAGGTCAAGATCATCCTGGCTAACACAGTGAACTCCCCCTACTAAAAATACAAAAAAATTAGCCAGGCGTGGTGGCACACGCCTGTAGTCCCAGCTACTCAGGAGGCTGAGGCAGGAGAACCACTTGATCCCGGCAGGTGAAGAGGTTACAGTGAGCAGAGATCACGCCACTGCACTCCTGCCTGGGCAACAGAGTGAGACTCTGTCTAAAAAAAAAAAAAAAAAAGTCCAATAGTAGTTATTTTAGGCTTTGTAGAACACACAGTCTTTGTCACAACTGTTCAGCTTTGTTGTAGCACAAAACAGTTATAGACAATTCGTAAATAAATGGACATGGCTGTGTTCCAAGCAATCTTTATGTACAGAAATAAGCAATGAGACATAGTTTATGGATTGTTTTTCTACAGCAAGGTTTCTAGACCTTGGCACTCTTGGCATTTAGACTGGACACTTCTCGGTTGTGGGAGGCTGCCCTGTGCATCGTATGATGTTTGGAGGCACCGCTGACCTCCACCCACTGGATATTAGTAATGCCTACCTCGTTTCCCCCCAGGCATGAGCCAAAAGTATCTCTAAGACTTGCCAGAATCACCCCTAGTTGAGGACCACTGCTCTAGAATAAGACTTTGTCTATGAATTATAATTCTGTTTCCATTTCTGTTGGTGGACTTGCACTTTGACAAATTCCTTTAAGTTGCAGTTTCTTAATTTCATCATCTATAAAATAAGACTCAGTAAATTAAAGTAAATGCTGCCTTTTATGACATTTCCTGGGGATGAAACTCAAATTTAAAAAATCAGTTTTCTCCCCTCCTTTCCTTTCTCTCCTTCTTTCCTATCTGTCTAGAAAGAAAGAGGCTTTTGAGTTTTCTATCATGACACTCACTGACCTTGCTGATGGTAGCAGCAGCAGACACGGACTACCTCTTAGCTACATCTGTAGGCTTAGACTGCTATTGACCGTCTGGTGTTCTTTGGGTTTTGTTGATAAATAGAATCATTTCTGAAGTCATCGGTAGCAAATTGGTTCTTTGCTGTGGCTTGGTGGTGCAGGCTTGTGGAGTATGTGCGGAATTATTTGAATAACACTGTGCTGCTGCAGTCATTCATCAATGCCACTTCCCCTCCCCTCTTGCTTGCTCTTTGATAACTGAATGTCTGATACCGAGTGTCACTCGCCCCATGTATCTGATGGGAAGGGACCGGGTGCATGACAGTGCCTGATGTCCCACAGCATGGGAGGGAAGGCATTCAGATACTTTCCCATGCTCTGCAGAGGATGAAGGGGTAGGGTAGAGAGAAACCTAAACAGGCAAATAAACTCAACTGGGAAAGAAGCACAAGACAAATTGGTAAGGGCTTGAAAACTGTTCATCAAAAGGCTTCAAGCCAAGGCAAGAAGGTGAGAAGTCAGTGTGAGCATGAGTTGTAGAAATGGAGAGGAACATGAGAGTCAGGGCTTGATTTGGAGGCACAGCAAGAGCAAGGAAACTGGTGCTTCAGAAAACTGGGTTTTCCCCAGGGAACGCAGCAGCATTTACTGCCAGAGGTGTGAACCAGAAGTCAGGCATATTTTATTTCTGGTCACAGAACTGATCTGGGCCTTAAACCTGTGGCCTTCCCATTTGACAATCTTAGGTAATAATTGAGACCAGCCTCTTAAAAAGAACGATTAAGAGGATCTTTTATCTGTAAAGGGTCATTAGAGTGGAAAGTAGGGTGGTGTGCTTTGATTGAAAATTGCCAAGGTCAACGTATTAGATGTGGGCTCTGTTCACATACACAAGCATGAGACTCAGACAAACTCTGAAGAAGAGAATGATAAACAGAGTGAATTCAAGCTCTCCCTTCCTTCTTCCTTCCTTTCTTTTTAATTTTTTTATTCCTTTCAGGCACTTTCTTGGGTATGATCCATATGCAACATGCTGCATTCTTGGGTATATTAACATGAAACACAAACAGATAAGACGACGTAGTTTTTATCTTCAAAGAGTTCACATCTAGTGAACTTGGAGTTTGTCCCTATTAAGTGTTAAAATCACCACCTTCAGTGGAGTGGTGAGCCCAAATCTAAGGCAGCCAAAAGACAATGTCTAAAAGGTCCATCCTATGGAACAAGAGCCAGAAAGCATTACCTGGATTAGGTAGGTACCAGGATTCCAGTTGGTAAAGGACTGCCTGGGATGCTGTGATGACACAGAAGCAAGTCCATCTCCAGATTAGTATAAATGCCATTTATAAGAAATACAAAAGGAAGTTGCAACCTGGCTGAGACTAAGCTCCAGAACTTTGAAGGTCAGAAATAGTCTCTGTCACAATGATTAAATTTTGCTGTTGCACTGAGAAAACAGCCATGACCAAATGAATGAATGGGTGTGGCTCTGTTCCAATAAAATTTTATTGACAAAAACAACCAGTGGGCCATAGTCCATTAATCCCTGCTCTAAGGCTAAGTGGGTCGCCTAGTCACATGTGGAATGAATTAGATTGCAGCTCATGGGTTGCATGACTCTTTTCTGCTCGGATGCACTGGTTGGAGCACAACCTTACTGGTGGGGACATTCTTCCCAGTGGCCTTTCAGATTGTGTTTCCATTAGTGCCACCCTGTGCTATGGCTGAGTTTGCAGTGGAGGGAGTGGAGACAAGCAGAAACTGATAGATAAAGCTGGAAAGGACAAGAATGGTGGTCATGGATTTGATCATGGTGTGTACTATACCTGAAATATTATTAAGTGAAGCACACGGGAATTACTTTTCTTTTAATTTGAAGTTTGGGGAAAAATTGTGAAACATAGATGGACTATTGCATTTCTCCCCCTTGGATCAGGAATACAAACATCTATTTTCCACATTTATTGAATTTAACCTTTCAGGACTGCCAGGTTTTTCCTTAACTAGTGAAATATACTTGTAAAACACATGGCATGGGTTTTTCCCCTCTCTTTCATTAAGGAAACTTGACCTAGGTTGTAGAAAGATGAAGAGACTGGGCTGGTTGATTCCTGGTGTCTTTTCTCTGTGAGACCCTACAACCCTTGGTATTCAGAGGAGAGTCACCATCATCATTAAATTGTTTTGAAATGATGATCTATCGAGAATAAAAAAAAAAGTACCTGGGATTGTTCAATCCAATAAGCAAAAGACTGGCGGTGCCTTGGTAAACTTTTAAATATGCAAAGGGATAAAGGTGCAGTTGGAGAATACCAGCTCCTCCCCAGATCTCGTGAGGATCGATATAATTTCTCTCCTACCTATTTTTCAAATCTCGTCTTCTGCCATCTTCCTCTTAATCTGTATGCATCAGCCACCTTCTTTCTGAAAGCAAATTCCAGCTTTTCCTTCTGCTAGTAATTCACTTCTAGGCCTGCACGTCCTTGGCTTTTTTTGTCATGTAGGTTTCCGTTGAAACATTACCTCCTTGTGAGTCCTCCTCAGGTCTCCGAATCTGAACAGGCTCTCGTTCCTCAGCCTTAGTCATATCAGTCTGTTTCATCATTTCAAGGGCAGTTATCCCTGTTGAAAATTAACTTATTCATTTGTTTACTTTGTTCTTTACTGTTTTTCTTTTCTCACTAAAAGGCAAATTCCATGGAAGCATGGACGTTTGTCTGTTCTGTTATGACTGAAACCTCAATACCTAGAAGCGTACTTGCTCACAGTAGGTACTGATGAAATGTTTGTGAAAAGATTGACAAACCTAAATGACAACGATAGATAAAGAGTGACAGTAATTACAATGAAGTTGATGATAGTGGTGATGAAATAAGGAATTTATTCCATCATGTGTTTCACTGATTATCTAGTTTATATCATTTGATACAAATTTTTACTTCTGATGAAGGCTGATAAATACTGACATACATGCTGAGACAAGTTGTTTATCTTCTTTTTATTTTAAAAATACAATCCGGCATAACAAATTCTTCACTGGTTAAGCTAGTGCTGTAATTTAGAGGCTAGAAAACCACGTCCTAAGATTCTGAAGAAGCACATACGTATCTTGTCTTGATGCTTCTCAGGGTGAATTTCCTGATTGTAACCTCTTCTATGAATATTCCTTGTAGGATGATGACTTGGAAACAGATGTGGACAAGCTGAGTTCCAAACCTGGTCTGGACCGGCCGGAAGAGGAGCTGATGCAGTATGGGGCGATGTGTCCTGAGCTCTCCTGCAGCTCTGAGGTAGGACCCGTGCTGTGGTTCTGATCTTTGATGTTGTATGATGGGTTCTTTGCAGATCCTGGGAGGCCAAACCAGGGTGTCCGGATGGAAAGCATTGCTCATCATTAGCTATATACTTCTGGGCTCTTCCTTAGAGAAAAGCAAAATGCTAAACAAAATTGGGAAAAGGTGGCAAAAATGGGAAAAAGTTAGGATGTATGCAAGGGCTCTTCAATCTGACACTCACGCTCAGGATGGATACTCAGTCATGTGCTGCATAGCGACGTTTACGTTGATGATCGACAACATACACCACGATAGTCCCATAAGATTATAAGACTGTATTTTCACTACATCTTTTTATGTTTAGACAGACAAATATCATTGTGTTACTATTGCCTACAGTGTTCAGTATGCTAACGTGCTGTACAGGCTGGTGGCCTAGGAGCAGTAGGCTACACCATGTAGTCTAAGTATGCAATAGGGTATACCATCTAAATTTGTGTAAGCACACCCTGCCCCCATGCAATGAAAAACAAAGAAAAATTCATGATGATTTCATTGTTCTCATGCCAAAGTGGGGAAATTGTCCTAGGTGGCTTTTTTGAAGTGGACATCCTGATTTCAGGCTTTCTTTGTCAGTTAGAAACAAATTGAGAACCTTAGACCCGGTGATGGTAATTCTGTGTCTAGTTGCTGCCATGAATATTTTAGACTTGCTTTTTGATCTCCATTATTTTCTTATGGCTCTTAGAAATAAATCATGAATTTGGCTACATCTAAGGGTATAAGCTAAGTCACGTGTACAGAAGGGAGTTAATATATTCTATTTGACTTCAGAAAGCAGGCAGCGATCAGTAAAAACAGTTTTAGGAAAGGAAATTTCAGTGTAGTATAAATATTTTTTTCAAATAAGCTGAATTATCCTCAAGTGAAAGGTACTGCCTTGGGGTGCAGTGAGGCCCCCATAAATAATGGTTTTTCAACCAGATTATAATTTAGTGGGAATCTTGAAGAAGACATTCAAATACCATTGGACTAGACCCACCAAAAGCCCCTTCCAAACATAGTGAGTTTCTTTGATTCTGTTATTTATTTGACTCTTGAATGTTAGTCTTTCTTAGTTGACCTTGGAAAAAGCTTCCAAATTCACAGGATTTATGCTTAGCTCTGTGCCCAGAGAGTAAGGACAGGGATCAAATTGTGCTCCCTATCTGGAAGGTCACACTAACACATCCTATTCCATTTTGAACCTGAAGGAACTGGAGTCCAAACCTAGAGATGATTTGAACCCTGAAAAGACTGAGTTTGCCAATCACCACCACATTCCGACGGCTGCCTCCTCAAAGCAGCATTGCTTCAACAAGGACCAAAGTTCCTGTGGGCAAGAAAGAGAAGATGCTGTCCGGTCACCTCTTCTGTGTATGGTGAAGGCGGGAAGGTCCACTGCGCATCTGGGATCCAAAGGAAAGCCTGTAGTGAACCCGTACCAAAATGTGCAATCCAATCATCTCGGGAGAGATTCTTCTGAAAGTGAAATCTCTGACATTCAGGATTCCCTGAAAGCGGATGCCTGGGACGTAGATGCAGTTTTCTGCCAAAGGATGGATGCCTCCTTCTCCAATTCCAGTAGGACTGCAGAAACTGTCCAAGTAATGGATAAGCTTCTGCAGACACAGCCGAAGCGTGTCCCTTTCCACGATCCCTATCTTTATATGGCCAAAGCCAGAAGAACCAGCTCTGTGGTGGACTTCAAGATGATGGCATTTCCTGATCTCTGGGGACACTGTCCCCCTCCTGCCACCCAGCCCATGTTGGAACGCAAATGGGGAGTCCAAAGGTGATGGTGCTGCTGACTTGGGAGCTCTATTTTTTCTGTTCTTTGGTAATTTGATAAGTGGAATGGTTTGTACAGATAATTCTATTATCTATAGAAAAGTGGGCATTAATCAGGAACATGGTAAAGCCTGTTGGGAAACTTTGGCCAAACACCCAAATTTTCTTCCCTGCAAGGACATTTCAGGATCAAATGTGGGGTAGTGGTAGGCATGCATTTTCTGATGAAAACTTCCTTGAATACATCTAATACAACTCCTTATCCTATTTACCTTGCAAACCACTGTCACAAAGGAAGATCATGCTGTTTCTCCAAATCCTGGGCTCCTTCCTCAAAAGTAGGTTTTCAGAAAAACCAAGAGCTGATTATTTGGGACCTTTTTTCTTGTTTACCGCAAATTGGTATGAGATCTCTTGCTAATGGAAAGAAGGTGGTGTGCCTCCATTCCACAGCCCCAGCTTTGATGGACCCTGGCTTGGTTTGGAGCAGTTTTGCTGCTTCACAGAGGAGGGGATGGAAAAGACTTTCTCCAGGGAAGAAACACTGGATGACAGATTATTCCCAGAAGGCAGGAAAGGAAGCTTTACCTATGACTCAGCATATTGAGAATAAAATGAAAACTGCTAAAGGCAAAGGAAATATTATTTTCCTTGAAAAAAAAATGTATACACATACCAAGTCAATGGAGCAAAGTGGGCAGACCAGAAAGAAATTATTCTCTTGATAGGAGGGAGACCCCCAGACTGCTCCCACTTGGGTCCTGACTGACATCTCCCACCCTACCCCCTGCACTTTATCTGACATGCTCATGTTTTTGAGAAACTGACCACAAGGGCCATTGTAGCGCCATCTCACCCCTGCATAGAACATCTTCCCTCTAAGCCCAGACCTCATGCCTGACTTTTCCCAGCCTTCTCTCATGCCTCTCCTATGGACTGGGTTGGAAATTCCGATGGTAATCTGAAAGACCTCCTAAGCTTTCTTTCCCTCTCTCAGTTAAATATCACAGATTTTGGTGTTTCTTAGACAGAAGAATGACCTCAGCCTGTTGGATCAGGCAGAGCCCAAGGAACATAAATTGCACAAGGGTATGAGGCTTATTGGAGCCTCCCAAACCTTGAAGACGCTAGCAGCTAATAATCCTAATGTCTTCCTTCAGACTTCCCCAGTGCAGACTACCCTCTTATTCTCACAGCTAGAAAAGTTCCAAAGTCCCCTAACTCAAGTGCCTTTGATACAATTCTTTAAGCCAAGAATTCTCACATTACTACCGATGTAGTGATAACCAAAATCTAACATTGCAATTCCTACATTCCTACTTCTCAGTGCAGTTTTATTTTTTGATGAAGGAAGAGAAAGAAGGAGGGCAGGGCTATTTGCACTCTCTGAGCTCAAGATTGAGGCATTATTAAACTTCTCTGTGCCTTCATATTTCTCCAATGACTCCCAGAGTTCTTCCCAGGTGATTATAGGATGAGTGAGCTAAGGAGGGAAGGCTGACCCTTAAAATGTTTTCAATTTTCTTTTTCAGGATCAGGATATTTGAGGATATTCGGAGGCTCATCCAGCCAAGTGATGTTATAAATAAAGTTGTCTTCAGTTTAGATGAGCCTTGGTAGGTAGACTTGTGCATCTGAGGAATGCGGGACCTGGAGAATTCTGTTAATGGCCTGAGAATAGACATGTTTGCTGTTAGTAATCTACTCTTCCTCCTAAACACAGCATGATGGAAATTCAGGTTAAAGATCTGTAAGAGAGGCTGGGCGTGGTGGCTCACGCCTGTAATCCCAGCACTTCGGGAGGCCGAGGCGGGTGGATCATCAGGTAAGGAGATTGAGACCATCCTGGCCAACGTGGTTGAAATCTCATCTCTACTAAAATACAAAAAAATTAGCTGGGTGTGGTGGTGTGTGCCTGTAGTCCCAGCTACTTGGGAGGCTGAGGCAGGGGAATTGCTTGAACCCGGGCGGTGGAGGATGCCGTGAGCTGAGGTCATGCCCCTGCACTACATCCTGAGCAACAGAGTAAGACTCTGTCTCAAAAGAAAAAAAAAAAAAAAGATCTTAAAAAATGATGAGTTCGTGTCCTTTGTAGGTACATGGATGAACCTGGAAACCATCATTCTTAGCAAACTGACACAAGAACAGAAAATCAAACACCGCATGTTCTCACTCATAGGCAGGTGTTGAACAATGAGAACACATGGACATAGGGAGGGGAGCATCACAATGAGAACACATGGACACAGGGAGGGGTCTCTCTGGGGGAAATAGGGGAGGGACAGCAGGGGGTGGGGCGTTGGGGAGAGATAGCATGGGGAGAAATGGCAGATATAGGTGATGGGGAGGAAGGCAGCAAACCACACTGCCATATGTGTACCTATGCAACAGTCTTGCATGTTCTTCACATGTACCCCAAAACCAAAAATGCGATAAAAAAAATCTATAAGAGAAAGCTTATCTTTAAGAATCATCACCCTGTTTTCAAGAGTAGCCATAACACATATGTTCACATGTTCTTTATTTCATTATAGGCCTTTGCAAGATAGTGCTTCCAATTGCTTAAAGTTCTTCTCCAAATTTGAATCAGGAAACCTTCGCAAAGCCATCCACGTGCGTGAGTAAGTAAGGAAAATCACAGGGGGTATCTCTTCGCAGTTCATGAAAGCATGTTGTCACTGTCTCTTCCCCACGCTCTGTTCAGTGACTAGTGACCTCACATTGGTAGCTTGAAATCAGCCATGGTGGGAATATTTATATCATAAAAACTGGCAAATGGTACAAGTGAAGGTTTTCGTCACAGAGAGTCATTTGTTAAACATTCACTAGTACACCACTAGGGAACTCACGGGTATCATAGCTGAGTGAGCCATTCAGTAGAAGTGAACTGTTATTAATGTGTCTTATGCTTCAAGTAATGGGTCCATAGTTGGGTTTGAGAGCACTTTGATGCCAAGGCTGATTCTGTTGACGTGGAAGGGCACATGGGCTTGCTATTCCTGAACTTCGCCACGCCTGTTGCTCTCATTCCTTAGGTGGCAAATCATGAGATTCCCAGAGAGAGGTGAACCATCCTGCCTTCAAGGGAAGATGCAGTACCGTGCTCTCTAGCAGAACCTACAGATGGGCTCTCGGTAGAGACGGATATCACAGCCAAGGAAAATCTAGGGCTGTACAAAGTAAAAGGAAGGAAATAAAACACAAATGAGTTTTAATTCTTTTTCAGTTTCAGAAGAGACTTCTGTTTTCACTATGTTAAAATTCTTTCTATTATAGCAGTGTGGATATATTTCCCATATACCAAAAGACAACATATATGATTCGACTTCTATGGGTGAACTTCTGAAAAAGCAGTCCAGAACAGATAATGGTGTGGTGGCCATAGACGGACACCAGGGCCACTTCACCACCTTCCAACCAGGAGACTGAGCAGGTTTCCTAACTCACTCCATGCCTTTATTTCCTTGCTCACAAAATGAGGACAATAATTGCACCTACTTCTTAGGGATTTCATGAGAGCTAAATAATACGCTTAAAACTCTTTTAGTAGTACGTGACACATGGTCAGCACTAAAAAACCATGAGTTCGTGTCCTTTGCAGGGACACGGATGAACCTGGAAACCATCATTCTCAGCAAATTGACACAAGAACAGAAAATCAAACAGCGCATGTTCTCACCCATAGGCGGGTGATGCATCTTCACCATGGTTGGAGCTCAGAACTCAGTGTAGCTGGGACCTCCTTTATATCCACCTGAGGATTCATTTTTGAAGGTTTTCCTTTTTGGGGGAGGTGAAGGGTGATCCTTTTTTTTGTACATAAAATATCTGAAGGAAGCCCAACATACAGAGACAAGTTTACCGAATCAGGCTAAACACGAGAAAGACAATCATGTCAAGACTCATTCTCAGCCTTCTCTGGGTTGTCGGCTTAGCTTCCACTTCTTCCTGTAGCTCCTATTTTGACTCTTCCTTCTCTCCAGGTATCATGTTCAAAGGATCCAGGAGAGGAGACCTGATTATGAGTCTCCTGGTGGGACAGTTATCAGATCAGGATGTGCCCAAGCTGCTGGGCCCGCTCAGGTCTTTTTCTCTATACATTTCCCTTGGACCAGAGTGTAAAATCCTAAATTCATCAGTTATGACCAGGGTTATAGAGAAATGACAGTAAACAAACCTATTCATGGGTAAGGAATTTTTGTGATTACTTTTTGGAGAGAGCACTGTGGGAGTAGCAGACAATTTGAGGATCATAGCCTTTCCAAGTAGCTCTTGTGAGTGCCACTCGGGGGGTTATGCTTCATGTATTGGGTGGTGGTTCAGTGGTTAGAGTATGGTGCTCACAGCGACAGTGTGAGGGCTGGACTTCATCAGATAGCTCTGCTCTGCAGCTGTCTCGTACCATGCTATAGCCTTTCGTAAATCTCACTACACAAAGCCATTCACTAGGGGTCCCACGTGGGAGAATATGAATGCATTGGGGCAAAAACATTATCCTTTTCAGAAGAGCAACTCAAAGAGAATACCAAGAGGACGGAACAACATTTTTAAAAATAAAATATCCTGATAATGTTTAAGTCAAAAGTACATTGCTAGTTCTGTTGCTAGAGATCAGAAAAATAATAACCTTTGGAGATACAGCGATGAGGGTATGATCCCTGAGGTCCTCTTGGGGTGCTGGAAATTTCCGATATCTGTGTAGTAGTCATGCAAGTGGTTTCAGATGTAAATAAATTCATTGAGCTGTATATGCAAAATGTGTGTATTTTATAGCATAGAAGTTACATCACAATGAACATGGAACAACCCCTGCATTACTCGTGTAATTCATGTTTGTTGTTTTGCTGGGGGATTTATATTTACTAGTTATTTGAGTTTTATAAATAGCACCAAAAGTTTAGACACTTCCATTTTCCAGATGTGGAAATTGAGGCTCGAAAGTAATGCTGATCATCAAATAGCAATGGTGTATCCAAACCGGATGAGGTTGAATTTTCTCTGGTATAAAGCACACTTGCATTTTTTCTAGCTAGATAAAAACTTCATTATAGTTCAATACAAATATATGCTAATATTTTCAAATAATAAAAAGACTGGAGTTGGAATGTTATTAACACGAAAGAAGTGTTAAATAGGTGATAGATATTTCAGTTACCCTGATTTGATCATTACGCATTGTATTATTGTGTCAAAATATCACATGTACCCCATAAATAAGTACAACTATTGTGTATCCATAATTTTTTTAAAAAATTTAAAAATATACACTACTGTGTAATTGACTCTTCTAATACAAAGAAGCCCCCTCACCTCCACAAATTTCCAAAACCTGTACCCAATATTGTGATATCAGGATGATAAACAGTATAAGTCACCAGCTAGCTGAGATCCTGGGGGTTAGATCTATATAGCCCAGAACCTGAAGCATGTAGCTTCTCAGTGTCTCAAGGTTACCTTAAAGTCTTTCCGGACAACCCTCCAGCCTTGCTTCTGATCTACAGGTTCGAGTATGACCTGTTGGTCAATGCGGACGTGAACAGCACCCAGCACCAGCAGTGGTTCTACTTCCGGGTGAGCGGTATGCAGGCGGCCATCCCTTACCGCTTCAACATCATCAACTGCGAGAAGCCCAACAGTCAGTTTAATTATGGTATGAACTCTTGGGGAGCAGGGGCTTTCCCCAGCATGCCAGGAATGAAATGATTTCTTGACTGTTTGGATTCAAAGAGCCTTGCATGGGCTCAGAGGGTTTGAATTTGGGTGGAATTTTGGGTTCCCAGGTGTGGCAGGCAGGCAGTGGCCCTCAGCGGCACGCTACTATTTTAGGGGGGAGGGTGGGCATCCTCACTCTGCACATGTAATATCCTCTGCTTCCGGATTCCTTTGCTGTACCTTGAATTTTTTGAGGTTGGTGAGTTCTATCATTTATTCCTCCTCTCCGTCTCCTAAGTCCCATAGGAGCAATTATTTTGACCTGCTTGTCACTAGATAGGAGAACAATAAAATCCAATTGGACGACACTGATTTACATTCTCAGAAAGCTCTTGAAGAAGTTTAAATTCTCCCGAATACCCATTGCCATTTTGGAGGAGATATTAAAGAGAGAAAGGTGACTAGCAGCCTGCATTTATTTCGAATATTTCGAGGAATGGAAATTCTGCATACATCATATGCTAATTTACTGGGTGGCTTTGAATGAGGAATAAGTATTCCCAGGTGTCTAGGTCCAAGCTCAGGATACTGCCTGTACTTTGTGGTGAGTGAACAGATTCTTGTGGGTATGAGAAGAGAAAATATGAATCTTGGCATTTATATTCGCTTTGTATGGCGGTTGTAACAAATTGTCACAGACTTGGGGGTTTAAAACAAGACCAATTTGTTCTCTTACAGTTCTGGAGTTCAGAGGTCCAAAATCATTTTCTCTGGGCTGAAGTCAAGGTGTTGGCAGAACCATGTTTCCTCTGGAGATTCCAGGGGAAAGTCCATTTCCTTTCCTTTTCCAGCTTGTAGAATCACATGCCCTACATTCCTTGGCTTACGGCCCCTTCTTTCATCCTCAAAGCTAGTAGTGTTGCATCTTCAAATCTCACTCTGCTTCAGTCACATCGCATCTCTTCTATAGTCAAACCTCCCTCTGCCTCCCTCTCATAAGGACATTTGTGTCCTTATGAAACCTCCCTCTCATAATCACACCATCTCAAGAACCTTAACTTAATCGCATCTGCAAAATCCCCTTGGCCATATATAGCTAACTGTCATAACTTCCAGGGGTTAAGACCTATGTATCTTTGAGGGTCCCTATTTGGCCCAGAACAACTCTCTTTTCCTCATGGATTAATTCCTTTTCTGATTTTGTGTAGGGATGCAGCCCACCCTGTATTCCGTGAAGGAGGCTCTTCTTGGCAGACCCACCTGGATACGGACAGGCTATGAAATATGTTATTACGAGTAAGTTAGAGTGCTGTTAGCTTCCTTTTCTCTGTCCTGTAATTTTCTCTCAATTTCCTATTTTTCCATATGGATCTTATAAACATCAGCAATCTGTGCTTGTCTGCTAAACTTGTTGTCACTCTGTCCCAATGTCCAGTGCCCTGACCTTCAGAGGTATAAGCATATACACTGGCACCCACAGTAGACCTCAAGAAATACCTTTGGATTTGCTGAAAGATAGTGTATCTTCATTTAACCACATTAAACTCTTAGATCTTGTTGTTAGGTATTAGCAGCCATAGAGAGTCTACCTGTGATTAGTGAGTCAAGCCTTACCTGTGTGTGCTGAACCCAGAGAGCGAAATGTCTGAGGTGTTGTATTTTGTTCCTGTCTACCCTGTGCTTTAGTTTTCCAAAGTACAAGAGGGTGATAAATACATGCAAGTCACTCCTCCCCACAGCAAGGTGATTTTGTGAAAAAAATAAATAAATAAAAAAGGGAGGAGTTTCAAAATTCATCTTCAATCCTTGATCGGTTGCCAGTGTCATCCATTTATCCTGCAAAGTTATGATGAACTTTAAACTCTCCATAGATTTTGATGAAAGAAATGCATTCTAGATGTCTAGATTGCTTATGTGTACATTTTCTTCAGATGAAAAATACGATTCAAATTTAAAAGAAAATAAGGATAGGAATTACTATGAGACGTAGAATATATGTAATTAATTATTAGTTCAGTGCTAGTTTCTTATAAAAACTGGGAGAGGAGTGCTTGCTTTTTTAAATAGAGTAAGTTTCATCTCTTTCTGAAGTTACTAGAGGTCTCTAAGAAAAAAGTATGATCAGACATTTTAGAGTTTAGGGCAGTTGTCACTATTGAAAAGAAACAGAATATACCCTTATGCCTCTTGGCTTTTGAGGCTTTGAGGATAGGAGTATTAATGGATGGGAAAGGTCAAGAATCTTGTTGCTGTATCAGATACAAAGGCAAAAATCGCCATAGAGATAATGACAGTCTGCAGGACACAGAGCCAGGCTGACTAGCAGCCTATAATAAAAGAGTTGGAAGTATTCAATCCCTGATCTATTAGGATATGAATCTGAAGAGTATTTTTTTACATCCTTTAGAAAAATTGCAACATATTATGACTTTGTTGGTTTTCCATTCACCTAAATGGCAACTGCTCTCCGGCTCACCTATCTGAAGACTCTCAGGACCTTTCTTACGGTTCAGAGAGATTTAGATTAAAAATCACCTCAAGGTGATAGCCTGCAACTGCAAGAAAAAAATATGAAAACCTACGTTTGGACCTTGGTGTGTCAAGAATGACTTTTAGTGTTCTCTGAAAATAGTTATTCCCAGGAAATGTGGAAGATCCAGCTTAAAGGTGGCTTGGACCTGAAAGTTAGTAAGAGATTGGACAAACATAACATTTTACATTATTTCCTAATGGGATGCATAGATGTCTTATTGGAGGATGCTCCTCTTGGAACTATGGAATAAGAAGGCTCAGGGGACCCACATATTTCTCAAAAGAAGCAAGAAGCACACTTTCAAAAGCTCAGCTTTGACCTAAGGAGAACCAATGCTGATAGCTTTTAGATCTATTAACAAGACAATTATTATATGATTAAAGAGTAACAGAGGGGTAAGAAAAAAACCATGAATGTATAATGTAATTCCTTTTTCATACTCCAGCCATGAATACAACAGAGATGAATGGATAAGATTGCTACATTGTAATGTGGTTTGTTTTATAATTATGCACCATGTCGTGTTACCATATTTCCAATAATGTGATGTAACAACAGGATAGATCTGTGTCATCTCTATTCAGTCACAAATTAGAACACATCTCTCAATTATAAAATGATGCCTTAGATTATACAATATCTCTCTCCCTATTTACCTATCCTGATCTTTGAGTTGATTTGCTTTAGAAGAGTTCTTTGCTTCTCTCCTGCCTGTATTAGCTCTTGTTGTTAATTTGGGAGAACCTTACTTTCCTATTGCCTTGTCTCTAATATATCTTGAGAAACGATGCTCTATTTCTAGAATGCTGTTCAAGTCCCAGGTATGGTGCCATGTTTTAAGAGGATGCCAGGGTGCTCCTTGTGGGGAGAACTGTGAGCTGAGGTACCTGAGTATGGATATGGAAGGGTGAAAGGAAAAAGAACATTCAGAAGAAATGGGGTTTGCATTTGCATTTTCTCTCAGAAGTTGAACTTGACAACAATGATGAGCGGTGAAGGATGTGGGCTGACTACTCTGTGGGGCCAGTCGTCATCAGATGCAAAGTCTCCAAACTATGTTGATAATGTGTCAGTAATCCAGATATGTGTGTATGTGTTCTTACTAGATTAGTTTATGCATTTTAAAAAAGTGTATATGCCTGACTATACTAATGTATTACGCACGTAAGAAAACATACAAAAAAGAGTTTTAAAATAGGAGAAAAAGATGAAACAAATAATGGTTTATGTCTACCTTATGGTTACATCTTTATGCTATTTATAGCTCCTGGCACACTAGAATTTTGCCATGGAGTTTACCATTAGGTATAGCTATAAATGGTCTTTTTGGTAATTTTGAGGAATTTTGATTAGCTTTCTAGATCTGATTAGATTATTTTAACAAAAATCAGAATTACCCCAAAAGACCTAAAATATTGGGGTAGGCCATGTCCATGCTGCCATTTTCTGGTCATTTTGATTGCAATTTAATGTTACCATCTACAGATGACTTCTAAGCAGGTTTTCTTTTAAAAAGTAATTGTCTATTTTGCGAGGTTTAGTTTAATTTAGAATATAATCTGGAAATCAGAGTAAGCTTCTAGAAACTTAAATACCTTGCCAGAAGCTAAAAGCAAAAGAAAAAGAAAGGGAGCTAGCTGTTCCCATTTCTTCCCCTGGAGACCTCTCCCATGCAACCATCGATACTTAACTAACATATAAAAACCGTAGATGCAGAATTTAATGTGTTTTTCATACTCCAGCCCTGCAATACAACAGTGATGAGTGGATAGATTGCTGCACCTTCATCTTCTGTTTTATAATTACCCATCACATTAGGTTGACATCGAGACAGCCATGCCAATCCCCATATTAAACAGTAGACAACTTAATTTCTTTGTTACTATCTAGATAATAGTCATTTTAAGGAGAAATTCTGATATTTTCTGCCTGTGGTCAGTTGATCATTCTGCCCCAGCCCCAGAACACCTCTACCCCTTCTATTCCACACCCTGCTCTTCCCCACCTTGAAGACCAGTAGGCTGGAAAATAAAAAATGCCTCTCGAGAAGGAGGAATAGTAATGGGCAGATTCATTTTTCCCTGCCTCTCATAAAAGGAAGCCAGGACCCTTTTAGTTTATCTTTTATTTAGTTTCCTGTGGTCTGCTCCTTCCTCTAATGTACACAGCCTCCCACCTTTTTGAATTCTCTCCCAGCTCTGGTCTAAAGTAATTTTGGTGCTGAAGGGCAGAGGGAGGGAAGCTGCACGCTTAGAGTGGCCATGTAATACACAACGGCTGATCTCTTCTGACGTTTATCTCCGCTCGTGAGAGGAGATGGAACAGCTCACTCATGAAGATGAATGTCACACAAGAGCTCTGCCATCACACATCCTTCCGCGGGATCTCCGGAGAGAGATTTGGTGTTATATGGAATATTAGAAACGCTGCAGACACAGGGAAGCCTGGCAGCTTGGCTGCTCTGCCTTATTAGATCCTGTTAAGTGAAATGATGCACCTTGTTAAACTGAGCCATTGTCATGATAAGATTATCTAATCCATTCTCCATCATGGCATTTGCTTATGTTATGCACCCACTGGAAAAAAAATGACTTTCCAGCATATTTTTAAGTACAAATGAAAATAGCCTGAGTTCATAACTATGCCTTTGTGTACTTCGTTCCTTGCTTCATTGAAGTCTTTATGATGATAAAACTGCAGATTCTTCCAAAGATAAATGGTTCAGGGAATAGAAGAGCAAACAAAAATCCTTTTAGCTGTGAAGTTGCTGGATGTTCCCTGCCCAGGTCATCTTTGACCCCAGATGACCAATAGGATCCAGCTAATCGTCAAGAGCACACCTGATTTTCACCAGGCTGCTTCTCCACCTAGATGAACAGATTGGAGAGGGGAAGTTCTTTGACTGAAACTTCCACCACTTATGAATGGTGTGACCTTGGGCAAATTCGACCAACTTCTTTAACCTCAGATGCTTCATCTTAAAATGGGGTAATAATGGTATCTACGTAATAGAAGCGTTTTGAAGATAAAATGATGAGATAAAACACATGTAAAGATTAGAACAGTGCTCACTTCGGCAGCACATGTACTAAAAAATTGGAACGATACAGAGAAGATTAGCATGGCCCCTGCGCAAGGATGACACACAAATTCGTGAAGTGTTCCATTGGAAAAAAAAAAAAAAGATTAGAACAGTGTCTGGTGCACAGTAGGTGTTCAATGAATGCTATCAATTATTTTTAATAATGAGTAAAAACATCTTAATTGTATCAAATACCAATGATAAAAAATCATAGTATATGGATCATTTTATTAGCTCTCATCTGAATTATTTTACACTTTTTTTTCTGTTATTTTAAACTCTAAGTTCATCGAGAGCTCTGATTTATGAAGATTAAAACTTCAGATTCTTACTTGCTACATTGGGCATAAGACATCTTGTTCTTTTTTATCCATTCCTAAGAAGCAGGTGATATATATATAAAAAAAATCTTAGTTTCTGAGCTAAGCCTGCAACTGGGGTTGAATCCTGTTTACTGTATTTGTGTGGAATTCCCGTAGACACTTAACCTCTGTGAGCCTTAATTTCCATCTGTAAAATGTGTATAATAATTAATACTCACCTTGAAAGGATGCCATTAAGATTGGAAATAAAATACATTGAGCATCCTAATTATTACTCCTGGAGTCTTAGGTCCACTTATTGTATAAATTTTAACTGCATAGCTGCTATGTCCAGGCAATGTGGGAAGCATGAGGATAAATGAATAAGCAGGTCCCTGCCATAAAGTATTGGTCATGAGAGGACGAGTGATAAGGCCACTATCAGGGAAGGCTTCCTGAAGGAGGAAACACTTGAGTTGAATCTTGAAGGAGTAAGACTTCACTAAATAAGAAAGATGGAAAGGGCTTTCCATACAAAGCAAGTACATGGGAACAGTTTAACATGGGAAGGGTGAACATTGCTGTCTTGCAAACATCGCTTGATATGTCCACATCATAACTGGGAAACGAAAAGAACTTGTTGATGGGATCTCACTTTATCACGGATGAATTGAATTGTGGCAAGCCAGGTGTTTCACTTTAGAGATTTGTCAAACATTTGGCTTTGAAGAAGGTGATCTTGGGAAAGTTTAAAGGCCTCTGCAGAGGAAGGTGTGCTGGAAGTGGAGTCATCTCCTGGACAAGTCCTGCTATAAGGTGGCTGCCAGGAGACTCCAGTGGGGATGCCTGACATTTGTTTTAGGTTCAGCCAGAGTTTAGACCCCAGACCAGGATTCTAACTAAATTTCCTTTAGCTGAAAGTCATTCTAAATAAGGTGACATTCAGGTTTTTTTTTTTTTTTTTTTTTTTTTTTTTTTTTTTTTTTTTGTTTTTTTTTTTTTTTTTTTTTTTTTTTGGAATTCCAGCTGTGTGCAACCATCCTGGAGAAGGCTGACTTGTTGGTAGGGAGCTATTAGTCTTGCTCAGGAGAATTTAACATCACCATGTACAGGGGTAGCATGTTAGGTGAGAGAGAGTGTGTGAGTGAGAGTGTGTGTGTGGTGTGTGCATGTTGGGGATGAGAAGGCAGATTTGACATAGTCAAAACTACCATTTGAATTCCTTACACGTCCCTTAAATCTTGAGCCCATGGAAGCTCAAGGGCTAGGGATTAGCCTATTTTATTTCTCTTTCCATTTCGCTGCAGCTGCTCTTTCCTTGGAGTGCAGGTGTGGTCTGAATGAGGGTAAGAACGTAGAGATAAATACATGGATCTTATTTTTTCTCTCTCTTTCTTGCTCTCTCCTGTTGTTGAATGTGATGAGGTTGAGTTTGCATAGGCTAAATGTGCTTGTGATGTGACTTCAGTGTATTAAATAGTGCAGTGGGGAACCTGAAAAGAAGGAAGGCCCGTGCCGAATAAGACCACCCCTACTGGCCCTCAGGGATACCTATTATTCTTGAGTCAAGCTGCAGGCTCTGTCTCCACTGTTTGTAGGTGAAGAACTGGGGACAGTGAGGCACAAGGTGCCTGTTTCCGTCAGCCTTTACATTGATGAATATGTGCATATGTGTGTGTGCACTCACACATATATGCTTACAAGTGAGGCACTCTTCCATGCTTTGATTGGTTATTCCTGGCTCATTTTATTTCAATTGCTGTTTCCTGTAAAGAGGAGTAATTGACTAGCATTTTTTGTTCAGCAAGATGTAAACTGAGTGTATATTTGCACGGAGCCTTTACAAGGGAAATCAGAAAGCAAAAATGAGGTAGAGCATATGTAACTTGCATGCTTTCTGAGCCACCATCTGCTTCTTTACATATTTTCTAATAACCAGAGTCATAGCTTTTGGAGAAACTTCAGAACTTTGGGGCAATCTGGCACAGTAGACCCAATTGGGCGTTGAGATTCACATCACACCATGTGGGAAGACACCCTTTTGAAATTTCTATTTCTGTAGGCACAAAGGAAACGGATTCTATGAATACAATGCCAAAAACCTGGGTGTGACGGCCACTTGGGGCTTACGTTGCTACGGTGTGCGCCCCTTCCCCTAGCGTGACCAAGATTCCAGGTTGCCGTGTTGACAGAAGCCGAGACAAGATAAAGGCAGCAGGCCATAATCAGTGCGTTACCAGCTTCCCTTAGCCCCGGTCCTTGTTGTATAAATTTTGAAAAGCCACAAAAGCGTGAGAAATAAAATAGTAGATTTCCTGTCTCTTTCTTCCATGGTTGCTTTTTGCTTAGGCTGGGAGTGGCGTGAAAGTAGCAAAAAGGCAGAAACCCATGTTTACCATGTGATAACCCATGTTTTTTATATTTCTCAAGAACACACAAGAATAATCACCTACTATTTCTTCCCTTCCCCTTCCGTTTCCCCCAATAAAACCAAAAGCACAACGGACTAGTAAGGCAGCGTTGTAAATGTTCAAAGGTGGAATTACATCTCTTGGTGTCCGGGGGTATTTTGCATTATAATGCAGCCTTGATGGTAACATTTCTCAGGAAAGCCTGCGCAGCTGTCTCAGCATCAGCTGGCAGCGTGTGGGGAAAATATTGCTCGGAATGGACTTTTGGGTGCAATTTTCTTTGATACGGTTCTCTGAAGTATCAAAATTGGTTCTTCATCTTTGATAAAGGAAAATGTGCACTCTCAAGCCTTAAGAAGCTGAGCCACATTTGAGGTGACAAATATATTCCTTTGGGAAGAAAGTATTGTACAGTAGAAAGAACAAAGCCTTTACAGCCAGAGAGATCTGGGTCTCAGTCTGGTATCTACCATTTAGCCTGAAGCCCTTTGGCAAATTAATTTTTTTAAGCTTTTGTTTCATCATCCTGCTGATGGGTTGCTGCAAAATAACATAAGATGACGTATGTTAAACGTTGATTTGGACCTCGATATATCATATGATTGCTCATAAGTCTACTTGGCAGATGGAGGGGAAAGGAAGGAGGTGTACCCTATGTGGTCTGGGGAGAGACAGGGATTAGGGGAACCCAAATTTGGGTAATGAGGTTTTATGTCTGCAACGAAAACCCTGGAAAAACATAACTGTTCACATTTTCCTTGATTTTCTAGCTCAATGACTGTATAGCCCTCATTTTCAGACAGAGCTAGGAAAGACCTGTAGCATATATGGCAGAATTGAGAGGCAGACAGGCCAGGCTCCACGTTGCTGAACTGACTCATGACCTGGCAGTCAATTCACTTGTACATTTCCCTTTTCTCAATCTCACCCACAGACATGTTTCAAGTGAAGGCCGTTGTGTGCGTACAGTACATAGCACATGAAATTTACAGCACCTAGGACCCTAAGTGAGCCCGTACCGACTCCTACCTCTCCTTGATTTTCTTCTCTTTCCCTCTCTCTTTAGAAACCACTATCGGCAGAGTAGAGCTGCTGCAGGCGGAGCATCTGGAAAGTGCTACTACACCCTCACCTTTGCTGTCAGCTTCCCACACGATGAGGATGTCTGCTACCTGGCCTACCACTACCCCTATACCTACACAGCCCTCATGGTAACTGCCTGCTTACAGCGTCGCTCCAGCAGGACTGAAGGGGCTCTCCGAGGTTTTCCTGAGAACATCTAGGAGACCCTGACATCCTAATGGGGGGTGTAGAGGGGTGTAGGGAAACTATAGCCTTCCTAAGGGAGCCAGGCTGTGTTGTCACTGACTTGGTGGCTTACTATGTGTCCCATCTTCTTCCCTGGACAGAGTGCAAGGCTGGGCCTTGATCAGTGACATTCTGAAGGCCCGAGTGGTCTGCAAGTTGGGGCAGGACATGGGGACATTTCTTAAGAGCCTATCTTTAAAAAGTCAAGTTAAGTATGAAGTAGGTTGGAGGTGTATGAGGAGTAAGACCATACAAGTAAGCTGAGATGCAAATCTGAAGAAAATTCAATGGTTCAGAGCAGGGGAGAAGGCAAGAAGGTAGAACTTGGGAAACTTAGGAGTCTGCGTGCAAGCAGCCACGCCAGCATCTCCAGTGCTTCCGATGGCTGTGAGCTGGAGGCCGCTGGAAGGATCCAGGGTGGAAGAGAAAAGTTTGGCAATAAAACACTAGATCCTTGCAACAGAGAACCACAATCTTTTTTTATGAGGGAGTGCAGGAGAAGTCAGCGAGGGCTCACAGTTAGCGTTTCTGTCTTCCATAAGGCCCTGCAAAAAGTTCGCAAGGCAATCCTGAGCAAATGGACTGCTTAAACCATGCAGTTTTCTGTCATTTGAAAAAGCTGGCAAACTATCCCTTACCACTAGCCGTTTCATGGATATCCTGAGGATAAACGAGCTCCAGTATCTTCTATAAAGCACTTTCATCTTCAGTGTTCATGTAAAATGTTATTAGCATATTTATAATCATATGTGTGTATAGGAGTATCTATGTCACTTCGCCTGAAGGATGTGCGTTTTCATTTTAAGGCTGTGATAAGGAGTTGGAAAAGATAATAACCAAGGACATCTTTTCCTTCAAAAGGCATGTGCAGGTATAAATGGAAATTTTTCTCATAGAGAAGGCATATCTTGAACCACTTGGCTCACCGCTTCGTGAAAGTGCATCTGTCCTCTTCTCCGTCTGCTGTCTTGCCTAAAGAGAGATTTTTACTGTTTTCCAGATTGCAAAAGAGACACAACTAGTATTATTTGTGTATCACACTCAGAGAGCTCAAGAAGTTAATCCAAGTCATGTGCATCACAAGCTAGGCTGTAACAAGCCACATTTGTTATAAAACATGTTTTGTTGCCTTTAGGGACACAGAACAGGCAAGATTCATGATTCCCTTCAACAGCTGTTTTTACAGTCTTGCCTGTGAAACACTGCACATGAAAAGCCTACTGTGGGCTGGGCACAGTGGCTCACTCCTGTAATCTTAGCACTTTGGGAGGGCAACGTGAGAGGATTGCTTGAGCCCAGAGTTCAAGACCAGTCTGGGCAGCATGGTGAAACCCCATCTCTACAAAAAATACAAAAATTAGCGTGTGGCTGTAGACCCAACTAGTTAGAAGGCTGAGATGGAGGATCACTTTAGCTCAGGAGGTTGAGGCTGCAGTGAGCCAGGATCGCACAACTGCATTCCCTCATGGGCAACAGAGTGATACTCACAAAAACAAGACAAAAAAACAGAAAAGAAAAAAAAGTCAGGCCAGGCGCAGTGGCTCATGCCTGTAATCCCAGCACTTTGGGAGGCCGAGGAGGGCGGATCACAAGGTCAAGAGATCGAGACCATTCTTGCCATGATGAAACCCCGTCTCTACTAAAAATTCAAAAATTAGCCGGGTGTGGTGGCACATGCCTGTAGTCCCAGCTACTCGGAAGGCTGAGGCGGAAGAATCGCTTGAACCCAGGAGGCAGAGGTTGCAGTGAGCTGAGATTGTGCCACTGCACTCCAGCCTGGTGACAGAGCAAGACTTTGTCTCAAAACAAAACAAAACAAAACAAAACAAAAAAAACGTCTACTAGGGAAGGGGATTAATTTTTAAATATGTGTTATGTGTCTGCCTTTCCCATTGGGTAAGGGATCATGGATCTAGGACACTGTTCTTTTCACTTTTTATAATATCTTGGACTCTGATAAGGTTCCTGATCTCTGATAAGGTTCCTGGTGGGCATTCGTCTAAAGCATTAGAACTCGAAGAGGTTGGGGAAGTTGTCTAATTCACCCTTAACGTTTAAAGATGCAAAAACTGAGGCCAGAAGTCCCACCGTTAGCTAGCAGCCATCCAGGAACCGGCCGTCAGCCTTTGAGGTCTATTCCGGTGGTCTTTCTACTTCACTGTAGTAAAGTGTAGAAGAAATTCAGAATTTCTGCTCTGGGGTCAGATCAGTGTCCTTGCTGGCTATGGCACTCATAAGCTACTAAAACATGCAATCCTGTTTTACGAGTACGTGTAGTCATCATTGTGTGATGATACAGACATCTCTAATGGTTGAATTCAAATCTCCAACCCACAGTTTATATCTTTAATTCTGAGTGCTGTGGATGTGGTTCAGCTGAGGGATAATGTCTCTTTCCAAACATAGTCTAATTCTTACCCCAAGAGGCTCTGATGGATTCTTGCTAGGTGCCTACAGGCTGATTCAAATTGTGTAACCCTTTCAACCCAGCCTTGACTTGATGACACTTGGTTGTTTATCTCCTGCCTCTGGGCCTGGTTACCTTCTGGACACAGATTCAGATCAGAGCACAGGGTCTAAAGTTTGCAGTTGATAAATAACTCTAAGAGCCACCCAGTGTGGGTGGGGAGGGGGTCAATGAGGAGATGATTTCATCTTAAAAGGAAACAAAAACACGAAAAAGAGGACCCCTCTCTCCACCAGTCACGTAGTTTCACTGAGAGGGAAAGAGAGTCTTGTTAATTAATGCTTATTGGCTTGTTACTGTTAACATTAATAACTATTACTTTTCCTATTAATTACAATAAGCTATAACTGCTTATGACTTTTGTTGTTACTTGTAGCCTATTGACTATGAATGTCTTCCACCAGGGAAGTTTGTAGAGAGTTAATGAGAAAGTGGGATAACTTATTTCTCCTAAATGAGCAAAACAGGGTTAGAAAGATAATTTGTTACTTGAAAGTGACAAATGTGTATTCTCAGTTTAAGGTTTTACGTTTCCAATAACTCATGGTCTTTGTCCTCTCTAGGCTTAAGACAATAATTGACTCTGTGACTTCTCTTAAAAAAACCCTTCCTCCCATCATGGACAGAAGGAGCACATTCTGTAATGCACACTAGTCATTTTTATTTTTGGACATGTCCTGAGGAGAAACAGTTTTTCTTCCAACAGATCAGTGATAAATTAAATGTGAATGATACCCCAAGGGCAAAATTAACTGTATGTTTGGGGGTTATGGTGAGGGGTAGAAAATACGTTTCCATGTGGAATTCATAATTTGCAAGTCTCTTATAATATGGATTACATTTAATAATTACAGACATTTTTATAGCAAAACACTTGTATGTTGGATGTTTTTCAACATGAATACACTTTAGAAACTTTCAAGATTGTATTATTCTCTTATAATAAGGGAATTAGTATTTGGTTCTTTCAAGTGGATATCTTCCAGATGCTTGCCAGCAAGTCTATTAGTACTTGTTCATATTATAGTGTTAACATACAGCTAAAAGAAAGAAATACACTATTGTAATTCTGAAGCATACAAAAAGAGCTATATTTTAATCAGCTGTATCAAGTTATCCATAATTGTAATGATTGTTAAAGTGTTAGCAATACTCGTTAAAGTATTAGAATTATGTTATAAATAGCCCCTAGGTAGCCAGTAGTATTGGTTGAAAATGGGACCCCAAGAGAGTTTCTGATGAATATTTTAGGAGGTAAAAAATTGAAATCTCACTGAGAACTTATAACTGCATGAATTGACAAGAGACAAAAAAAAAAAAAAAAAGTGGCCATTAATAGGGTCCAGGTATTGGGAGAGCTTGAGGATCTTAAAGAATAAGAGCAGAATTTTTACCAGACACATATACCCACTGTGTAAGATATGAATACTGTTATCTCCAGAGATGGTGGTGGCGGGGGCGGGGGAGGGTAAGAGAGAGAGAGACATGGAGAAAAGAAAGAAAGAAATGAATTAGAATGCCCCATGCACAAAATCTTATAAATGACTCAATAAAGGAGTTTAAGAAGTGTCAAGTGGAAAATGTTGACACGTATATGCAGCAGATCAAAGATGCAATGAGCAGGTCATAAATCAACACTGTCATGTAATCAATAGACAGAGATCCGTCCTTGTATGGGCCAAGCAAAAGACAGGCCTCAGTAAAGGTTCTTGATGTTGAGGAGGTGAACATGGAAAGCCATTCTGAGGAGCCAACATGTTCGTGAATGGTAAAGTCTTTGACCACAAGGACATCTGAATTCCAGGGTCTTGGGCAGAATGAAAGAAAGCTTTGAGGTCAGACAGGCCTGGATTTTAGTCTAGGTGTTGAGTTTCCTTGCTGTGTAGCCACGGGCAAGCTGTTTAACTTCTCTTAGCCTTGGTTTTCTCGTCTGTAACATTGGAAACAAAAAAGCAGCGACTACACAGGCTATTTTGAAGATTAAATAATTGCTATATGGAAAATTTTAGCAGTGTCTCTGTCTGGTAAGCAATATTAGATGGTAACCATTGAAGCATTTATTATTTTTTAAGATGATGTGTGATTATTTTCTCTCTTGGACTGATTGGAAGATGCCCATTCCATAATGTATACTAAAATTAACACTTTGTAAAAACAAATCCAGATGAAAGACCCCCCCTCCAAAATTACAAAGACTAATGATGATTTTCTTAGGGTCTTTGATTACGATTGTTTTTTTTTCTTACTCTCTTTTCCAAATCATCATACTGTGGCTTTGTTTGTTGTTTATGGACAAGGAATATTAAAACGATCTTTTCTTTATAATTGGCAAATCTGTGAGCAGATATCTAGAGATTAATCTTTTTTCACATTTTTAAAGTTAAATTCCTTTAACTTGGGGAGTGTAATATTGGCAGACTGGGACTGCTTGAGAAAGCTCATCAGAACATCCCTGCAGCATGTTCTTGTAGCTTTTATTTAGCTTAAGGGTGTTATTTGTTCTTGTGGTAAGACGTCTTTGATTCTCTGATGAGTGTATTTAAGTGACAACTGAGATCTAGGCAGTATACAAATAAAATAGGCCATCTCCTTAGGAATGGGCTTTCTTCTAAATTAGGGGAACAGAGAGTGCAGCCGTGTAGGGATCAACAATAGAAAATGAATGATTTTTGAGTACATAGTGCTTCACACTTTATCAGTAGCCATCAGCAGGTTACCCTGCTGAGGTCAAGGAAGTCTTTCATTGAAGTTTTAAGGGAGTAGTTGATAAAGGAAAGGGACACTGAGGACTCCTGTGGAGAGACACAGGATGAAGCTGCAGGCTAAGGTTATCAGCTTGGTATGTTCACAGACAGTATTTTCTTTTAAGAAGTCAGTCTCTCTGGGGGTTCCCACAATTGCCTTGAACTCATTCATGATTTCATAAAGAAACCCACCCTTGTGGCTTCCACAGGGCTGTAATTACACTCAGTTGGCACATACATTCAGAGGTCCCACTTTTCTCGTCAATGATCCCCACAATATCCAGTTAGGCGTAACTTTTCTGGGCTTGAGGTGGGAGACCATTGTTAGAAGAACAGTACAAAAACATTTTTGCAAAAGGAAATCCAACAGAAATTTATATTTGGTTTACTTCTAGCAATCTTTTGTATGACTGAAGCCAAAATAATACCCTAAAAGTAGAAGTGTTAGTTACTTGCTGGACCTGGTGGCAGGTCCAACAGGAGGGAGATTTCACTGAGGGGTGCGGGGAGATTGATCTGTGAATTGCAGTTCACAGAAAATGAGTGATATGGTTTGGCTGAGTCCCCACCCAAATCTCATCTTGAATTGTAGCTCCCATAATTCTCATGTGTCATGGGAGGGATCCAGTGGGAGGTAATTGAGTCATGGGGACAGGTCTTTCCAATGCTACTCTCGTGATAGTGAATGATTTTCGTGAGATCTGATGGTTTTATAAAGGGGGGTTCCCTTGCACACGTTGTCTTGCCTGCTGCCATGTAAGACTTGTCTTTGCCCTTCTTTTACCTTCCACCCTGATTGTGAGGCCTTCCCAACCATGTGGAACTGTGAATCCATTAATTCAGTGTTATTATGAGCTACGATGACTACACTATGTAATAGATCACCAGACCTTATTCCTCTTGTCTAATTGAAATGTTGTACCCTTTCACCAACATCTCTCCATTCCTCCCCCTTGTTCCCACTCCTCCAGGCCCTGGTCACCACCATTCCCCTCTCTACTTCTGTGAGTTTGACTTTTTTAGATTCCATGTGTAGTGAGATCACGTGATGTATTTGTCTCTCTGTGCCCAGCATTTCACTTGGTGTATGTCCTTCAGGCTCATCCATGTTGTTTCAAAGGACAGAATTTCCTGCTTTTGCTTTTTGAGGCTGAATAGTATTCCATTGTGTATGTATGTATATAGGTATGTGTGTATGTATATGTATATCTCCATATATATATCTTCATCGATGGGCACTGTGGTTGTTTCTGTAGCTTGGCTCTTGTGAATAATGCTGCACAGAACATAGGGGTGTAGACAGACATGTCTTTGATGTACTGATTTCATTCCCTTTGGATATATATCTAGAAGTGAGATAGGTGGATTATGTGGTAATTCTATTTTTGGTTTTTTGAAGAAACGTCATACTGTTTTCCAAAATAGCTGCACTGATTTGCATTCCCGCCAATGGTGTTCAGGGTTCCAGATCCTCACTAGCACTTGCTATCATTCATCTTTTTGATGACAAGTATGAAGTGGTATCTCATTGTGGTTTTATTTTGCATGTCTCTGATGATTAGAGATATTGAGCATTTTTTAATGTACCTGTTGGTCATTTGTATGTCTTCTTTTCAGAAATGCCTATTCAGGTCATTTACCCATTTTTATAGGGTTGTTTGTTTTCTCGTTACTGAGTAATTTGAGTTCCTTTCATATTTTGGATATTAGCCTTTTATCCGATGTATGATTTGCAAATATTTTCTCCCAATTTGTGGGTTGTCTCTTTGCTCTGTAAGTTGTTTCCTTTGCTCTGCAGAAGCTTTTTAGTTTGGTAAAATCCTATTGTCTATTTTTGCTTTCTTTTTCTGTGTTCTTGGGGTCGTATCTAAGAAATCACTGCCCAGACTAATGTCATGAAGCTTTTTACCTTATGTTTTCATCTCATAGAATTACAGTTTCTGGTCTTATGCTTTGGTCTTTAATCCATTTTGAGTTGATTCTTATGTAAGGGGGTAATTCTTATTCTTCTGCATGTGGATATTCGGTTTTCCCAACAGCATTTATTGAAGAAACTGTTCTTTCCCCACTGCATGTTCTTGGTACCTCTATAAAAAATTAATTGACTGAGTTTATGTTTAGGCTTTTATTGAGAAAGCTTCACCACTGGCAAGGACCCATGTGACCATAATAAAATGTGAAACAAACAGATTTAGTAAGAAAGAGAAGAGAGAGAGAGAGAGAGAGAGAGAGAGAGAGAGAGAGAAAGCGCACGAGAGCACAAGCTGATAGAAATAATTCAGCAAGACAGTGTTTCCCAACACATATTCTGTAGCACTTCAGTCTCTTGAGATGTTTAGAGAAAAAAGTTTAATGGTCATCTAAATTTATGAAGCACTTGTGCTAGTTTTTCTTCTAACAGTTCACAATGCATATTGAAATATTAAAGAATCTGAGAAATCCTGCATTCATGGAAATATTTTCATTTTCTTTAACTCAACATTTTCTAAGCACTTTGGCTCTGAATTTCCTGCCTCCTCCACCTCCCTGTTCACACCCTAGCACTTACTAACATAGTATGGGATCTATTTTGGGAAATGCTGCAACCAACTTTCCCTTTCTGGTTTTAGAGCCTTGGAATCTTGATAGTAATTGTGAGGCAGATTTCATTTTGTCTAGATTTCGATAATAAATAATACTGAGAGCAACTTTCTCTCAAATGTTTATTAAAATGTTAAAAATAATTTGTGATCACAGAGACTATAATTTGAATCCAGCACAATCCATACTTTCAGGTTTTTGTTGTTGTTGTTGTTGTTGTTGTTGTTTTGAATAGCATTTCACTCTTGTTGCCCAGGCTGGAGTGCTATGGCATGATCTCGGTTCACTGCAACCTCTGCCCTGGGTTTAAGCGATTCTCCTGCCTCAGCCTCCTGAGTAGCTGGGACTACAGGCATGTTCCACCATGCCTGGCTAATTTGTTGTATTTTTAGTAGAGATGAGGTTTCACTGTGTTAGCCAGGATGGTCTTGATCTCCTGACCTCGTGATCTGTCTGCCTTGGCCTCCCAAAGTGCTGAGATTACCACCACCCAGGCGTAAGCTACCGCGCCCAGCCATATCCATACCTTCTTAACTATGGAGCTAGAATTTTCCTTTTCCAGGATGACTTAGAAACATGACTGATATTATGATGGAGACATTTCCATTCTTGTTCTGTGCCATCTCTCCTGGGATACACAGATGTCTACTTATATCAGGGCTTTAGTTAATAATTTAATATTGATTTTTTTTAACCTATGAAATTTTTTTTCAGTGAGCTCCTTTTAAGAGAGTATTTTCTGGCCGGGCGCGGTGGCTCACGCCTGTAATCCCAGCACTGTGGGAGGCCGAGGCGGGTGGATCACGAGGTCAAGAGATCGAGACCATCCTGGTCAACACGGCAAAACCCCGTCTCTACTAAAAATACAAAAAATCAGCTGGGCATGGTGGCGCGTGCCTGTAATCCCAGCTACTCAGGAGGCTGAGGCAGGAGAATTGCCTGAACCCAGGAGGCGGAGGTTGCGGTGAGCCGAGATCGCGCCATTGCACTCCAGCCTGGGTAACAAGAGCAAAACTCCGTCTAAAAAAAAAAAAAAAAAAAAAGAGAGTATTTTCTATTCTCTAGTGGTTAGTTTATTTTTGCTGTTTTGAAAATCATTTTTACTTAAGTCTAATTTCATTTAATTGTCAGGAAATATTATTTGTATAATTTCTGCTTTCTTTGGGGGAAATTTAATGAGTTTTCAATAGCCTCATATATGATTGATTATTGCTGCAGTTCCATGGATATTTGAGAAAAAACTGAGAAATATTCTCTGGAAAACCAAAGTTTGACATATGTCTGCAAAAACAATATAGTTCAAATAGCCTATATTATTATTTTTATGTAGTTGGTTTATTCAAGACCGAGGTGCAATCTTAAAATCCTCCCACCCCGAGAACACTTTTTTCTCTTTCTGCCATTTTGTTATGTATTCCAATCCCATATTATTTGATTGTTGAGATTTATGAGTTTTATATGTTCATTGTGAATTGTGCCCTTTATCAAAATAAGATTTTAAAATCCCATTTAATGCACTCGATCCTGAATATGGCTTCGTTGTATATTACTGTTACCATGCCTGCCTTAATTTATGTTTGCTTATGCTTTTAGTTTTAATATTTCTCCTTTAAAATGTTTGAACAGAGGCAAACAAAATAAAGAGATAATTTAAGGCCATTTCTCATACATATAACTTTTTTCCTTTCCCTGTCTTTAGAAGTCCCTCTTATATACAGCAAGCAGTGGGATTTTAAAAAAGTAATTCATAAGTTTTTTTGTTTCATTTACCTAGCAGGCTAGTTTTTTGTCAAGAAACAAGGTGGCTGGTTTCTCCTTGTCCTTCTTAATACCTGCTTGATTCTGGAAAAAACTTTAAATATCAAGCTGGGAGGATAATTTTTGGGCAGTGGTGTTCTTGTCCTGCAAAGGGGCAGTGTTTCCCTCTCTGGTTATTGAAGTCTCCACTGTTGGAATGCAGTGTGGGTGGGGAAAGTCTCTTTATGACTAGTGCCCCTGTTTTGATTAGAGAAAATTTCCTCGATTCTTAAAGCTTGTTAACGAGGGGGCAGATGTGGTGGCTCATGCCTGTATTCCCAGCACTTTGGGAGGTCAAGGGATGGGGGAGCAGATCACCTGAGGTCAGAAGTTCGAGACCAGCCTGGCCAACCTGGCGAAACGCTGTCTCTACTAAAAATACAAAAATTAACTGGGTGTGGTAGTAGACGCCTGTAATCCCTGCTACTTGGGAGGCTGAGACAGGAGAATCACTTGAAGCTGGGAGGCAGAGGTTGCAGTGAGCCGGGATTGTGCCACTGCACTCCAGCCTGGGCGACAGAGTAAGACTCCGTCTCAAAAAAAAAAAGATTGTTAACCAGATGTCCTAATTCAGTGACTATTCCATTTTTGTATTGAGTTTTTTTTTTAAGTGAGTATTGAAATGGGGCAGTGTGGTAGGAAAAATTGATTGCTATTTGTTACTTCTTTTAGCTTAGCAGTCCACGTGGATTAATCACATCTATGAGTTTTTCAGTATGCTCACAATTCTCCCTCTTACTTGGTTCTGTGATAATACATGCTGTTGAAGTTTTCTGTCTCATTCTTCCCAGTGATCTGGGTGTGTTCTATTTTCATGATAGCCACATTTAAAAAAAAATTTTCACCAAAGCATGATTAGATTTGTTTCTTTCCTTTTCACATTGACTGATTTTTTTTTTTTATTTGTACAAATTTATGGGTACACGTGATGTTTTGTTACATGCATAGATTGAGCAGAGATCAAGCCAGTGCTTTTAGGATCCATCACCCAAATAACGTACATCATACCCGTTAACACATTTCTCATGATCCTCCCCACCCCATCCCCTGACCCTTCCGAGTCTCCATTATCTGTCATTTCCTTGCATGCCACAGCGATAGGAAGAGGGCTTTATGCCCCTGCCCTCCTCCCTCTTGCATTATTCCAAAACATTCAAGAATGATGCTTCCTGCTCGGTCTCACTGAGCCTCTCCTAGACCATAGAAATAGCCCCGTTTTAATCACTCAATGCTCAATACATAAAAGGTGGATTAAATTAACAACAATATTTCTACACTGTATGTAAGCTGTCATTGTTTTCTGTTATTGTTGTTATAAAAAATGTTAATAATTTACACGCCTACTTTATTTCTGCTCCAGACTCATCTTGACATTCTGGAAAAGAGTGTCAACCTCAAGGAGGTCTACTTCCGGCAGGATGTTCTCTGCCAGACGCTGGGAGGGAATTCGTGTCCCTTGGTGACCATCACGGCCATGCCTGAGTCCAACAGCAATGAGCATCTAGAGCAGTTCCGTGAGTAAAATGGGATCCTCTTTGTTGGAAGATTTGACTAAGTGTGTCCTTTATAGTCTTGGAAGCATTCTGTCTCTTTTAGAAAAGGTCCATAAAGGGTCGGAAACTGTCTGTCTTTGTAGAAATACACCCCCACCTCTTCTTGGTGTGACACAAAGGTTAAACACTAATGTTGCTCTTTTGTGAAAGGAAGAGAAAATGAATTCAAACTGTCAGGGAGATGAAATGACAGTTTGCTAATGATGGTCACTTCCTCTCTTAAAACGGAACCAGGACTCTGAATCACATTTTCCAGCTTCTAATCCAGGGACTTTGTTCACTGTGCTCACTGCTGTTATGTGACTCTCAGTCAGTCAAAGTTTGGAAAGGAAGCAAGTACAGTTTTTGAACCCTGGCTCAAGAATCCCCTTGATAACCTGAATACCATTTGTATCTGAAGGGCTGGAGATGTGGGGCAGGCTCTAGCTAAGAACTCTGAAACTAAGTCAAAACCAAACTCATGCACACACCCACAGACACACACAAATGTACACATAACGGACACATACACGAACACATAGACACGCATAGACACAGACATATACACACACATATGTACATACACAAACACACAGACACAGACACACACACACACACACACACACACACACACACACGTCTTTAAATGTTAGGATCCTGTCCCTAAGTGTATAGGTGTGACTGACCTGTTACCAACTAGCTTTTGAAAATGGCCTCTGACATAGTTTCAGACCTTAGGTAGGCAAAAAAAATAAAAAAACCCCAAAGAATGAGGAATGTTTTGCAGTACAGAGAAGCTTTGGAGATTAAAGAAGAGACTGGGGACCCGAAGATACAGCCTTCTCTGATGAAGATACAGATTTCCCCGATGATGGTCCAGCCTTACCTGATGAAGGGCTAGCCTCATTCAGGTGACTCTTTGGTGGATGGGAATTGTATTTTCTCACACCCCATCAGCATCTGACAATGGATGCTTAACAACCTGGCTAATCAACAACCAATTGCTCCATCTGGATTCATGAGGCCCTAAAATGCTTTAATGAATAATCAGGGATTTTCCAAAAATTCTCTGCTGTGTCTTATGCATTTAAGAGCAATTTCTGTCATAGTCAGAGAGTCCTTCCCTGGCAGATGAGTGGTGCTTGGGAGCTGGAGACAGTAATCCTCCCAGCGCAACTTTCACTGAACAATTATTTATTTAAGAAAGTCTCAGCTTCTCTTTCTAAAAAAGAGGTGAACAGAACGCCGACGTACTATTATGACATAGAAGTGCCTCCGTTTTTGCAGTTTTGTTTGTGCTGACACTGGAACTTTTGCTGCTATTATAAATATGGAGAGTATTCTTACTTTAAGAAGAGGACTTGAAACATGCAAAGGCCCTTCAGTAATTTGGCACTCCAACAAATAGTTCTGTTAAAAAAAGAGAGAAAAGATCTCTTAGTACACCCTTATATGAATCAAAAGAGGCTGGTTTCTGCTTGCCCTGTAAGATGGGGTATAGTAAGTGTACACTTTTATGATCAGAACAGTTTTTTTTTTCTTTTAAACATGAGCTAACATTTCCAAGGTTCGTCTCAAGAAGTATCAGATGAATGCTATGCATTTTCTTTTTGTCACTTGCAAATGACAGTCATTGCGCTAGAGTCTGAGGAAACCAGGGGTCTGACCTAGGTGAAGGGGCTAGTTAGGGCCATCTTCATAAGTGTGTCACCTACACATTTGCACAGGTCTTCTGCTTAGAAGGGCCATACACTCTGCTTAATGCTCTTCTGTCACTCTCTTGAAATTCTTCATAAAATTTTAAACAAGGAGCCCTGCCTTTCCATTTTTCACTGGGCCCTGCAAGTTACATAGCTGGTCCCAGATGTGGCTTCATTCTTGGAGCCATAACTTCCTCTCTTCCTCATTCTGTACACAAATTATTAGATACTGGTTTAGTTGTTAAAGCATTCATGCTAAATTGACCACAAATAAGTGTATTACTATCTTCTTGCTCACAACGAATTTTATTTTCCTTTCCTAACCCAGTGGAAGCATTTTCATGGTAGATGTTTCAGATACTGTGGCAGGCAGGGAGAGAGAGAAGATTCTTTCTGCCTGAATGCCTTTCTTCAGACCCATCAGATAGCGGCACAGAGCTGAGATTCATGACACTGTGATATTGTGCCAGAATTGCTAGCCTTTGCTTACCGGTAATAACTAAAATAAGGATAACTAAGATCTGTGTGTAAACAAATGCTTATCTTGACTTCTGTAAACCACTGAAGTAACAAACAGAATGACAAAAGTCCCCTGGACCTTGGAATGTCCGGAGACCCCCACCCTTGTCTCCGCCCAGGAGGTGAATCACAGAATCCCCTGGCCCTTGGAATGTCTGAAGCCTTTTCATCCCCATCCCCGCTCCTCACCCCCACTCCCAAGGTGGTTTTTCGGGTATAAAAAGTCTTGGCACCCTCCTTTCGACGCCACAGGTTGGAGAGACGTGAGTCCTCTGTGGTCGCCGGCATAATAAATGACCCTGCAGTCTGGCATACTTTTGTCTTGGTGCTAACTCTCTACGCTTGGTCTAGTACAACAACATGAGCCACAGTGCTGGGGCAGAGTTTCAACAGGACTGCATAATAAAGAAGTGTATGGGGTAGGTTACAAGTGTATATGAATATATCAACACATGCCATTGCTGTGTTTCTAAAAGAAAAAAAAAAACCCAGCCCAGTATAAACATTACCTGCCCTTCAAAGTGCAACTAACTGTGCCTGTAAATCAGAAATGGAACTACTTAATTTCCTTTCAACTACAAATGTGATGTGTTGATTTAGGAGGAGGAAGCAGCAAATGAGCCTGCAACTCAAGATTCTCTTGCCTCCAGGCTTCCCTTCAGGTGAGATTAAATTGTTTTACCTGCTTCCTCCCTCTCAGGGGCTAGGGAAGCTTCAGTGTGGGGTTGTATTTGGCTGTAATTTAGCTAGTTTCTTCTTCAGTGGCTGCAACTCACCCTTCATAAGGAGCAATGAGTGGAAAGAAAGGTTCTCTCTCCACCGTGTGGGATTATTACTGTTGTATTTGACCGGAGCGTAGAAAGTTACCACAAGACAAAAGTATGCCAGACTGCAGGGTCATTTATTATGCCGGCGACCACAGAGGACTCACGTCTCTCCAACCTGTGGTGGCAAAAGGAGGGTGCCACGATTTTTTATACCCGAAAAACCACCTTGGGAGTGGGGGTGAGGGGCGGGGATGGGGATGAAAAGGTTTCGGACATTTCAAGGGCTAGGGGATTCTGTGATTCACCTCCTGGGTGGAGACAAGGGCGGGGGTCTCCGGACATTCCAAGGGCTAGGGGATTCTGTGATTCACCTCCTGGGTGGAGACAAGGGTGGGGGTCTCCGGACATTCCAAGGTCCAGGGGACTTTTGTCATTCTGTTTGTTACTCAGTGGTTTACAGAAGTCAAGATATACATTTGTTTACACATTGTCTGGGTGGTGATAGAAGTCACAGATTTTAGCAGTTACTGATAAGAAAAGGTAAGCAGCTTTACATAGTTTTGAAGAACAAGCTAGCAGTTCTATTTACAGAGGCCAAGGACAGTAGTTATTGTGAGGAGAATGGGGCAGCCACTTCAACTTATCTAAAAACAGTTTTGCATTTTATAAAATAGTTTTGCTCCGGTTCTGGCTCTAGGCCAGCACAATATCACATTACTTGAGTCTTACTTTAGAAACTCAGGAAATAGGACCATGTCTATGGAACCATGGGGGAGCTCCACTCTTATGGCTGGTTCCCCTGATGATCTGGTCTGAAGTCCTGGACCTGAAGATTATTGAGGACAACTTATTGATTACTTTTAGTTCCTCCCAGGGTCTGAGCTTCAGAGAGTCTTCCAAAAGCGTTTATTTGGTTTGATTTATTTTTCAAAAGCATTTTATTTTATTTATTTATTTTTTTTGAGACGGAGTTTCGCTCTTGTTACCCAGGCTGGAGTGCAATGGCGCGATCTCGGCTCACCGCAACCTCCGCCTTCTGGGTTCAGGCAATTCTCCTGCCTCAACCTCCCGAGCAGCTGGGACTACAGGCACGCGCCACCAACCCCGCTAATGTTTTGTATTTTTAGTAGAGACGGGGTTTCACCATGTTAACCAGGATGGTCTCGATCTCTTGACCTCGTGATCCACCCGCCTCGACCTCCCAAAGTGCTGGGATTACAGGCGTGAGCCACCGCGCCCGGCCCAAAAGCATTTTATTTTTAAAAAGTTATTTTCCTGGAAACATTTAGCCTTACTTTCTTGGTAATATATTTTCAGTTGAGTCGTCACCAGATTTGCCAGCTGTATACTTTATCACTATTTGGACAATTGAGGACAGTGCCTTCTTGAAATGATCCCAATAATGAAGACTTACTACTTTACGCCTTGATATTTGAGCCCTCAGAGTCAAACTGCTGCCAGGTCTTCAAGAGCAAAGTCACTCTCTGCCCTTTTCAGTGGGACAGTGAAAAGGGAAGTTTTCTGGGAGATTGTCACTGACGCCATTATGGAAGAGGGGGACTTAAAGGAGAAATTGATGATAGCGGGGAAGCTTTCTTTATAAAAGGATCGAGAACTTAATCTAGCATAAGGGACTGTTAGTGGTGAATGAGGCATTGGGCAGCTAGGAAGTCCAGGCACTTCCTAACTGCCCAATGCCTCATTCACCACTAAGGTAGGTACTTCCTAACTAGTAGGATTTGGGATGTCAAAGGAACCCAGGCAGGGCATTTGGGTTTTGCACAGGAGAACGGGAGCGAGGAGAAATATACAGAATCCAAGAAAACGCAACAGGGGGCTCCAACAGGCTGGAGCAGAAGATAACCCATAAGCAGATTGGGGATAGGCTTGGTAGGCACAATCAATCCAGGAAATTCTTTTCAGTGCCTTCTGAGCCTAGTCTCCGTTGGTTAATGGTGGTCTGGCATAGTTACACTTAGCCTACTTAAATCCTTTAAGACATTATATGTTAACAGGTACTTTGATTAGCAAACCCTTTATATATGCAACTTCCAGGTAGATTTGAGAAGTTTTCTATCTTTAGTTTACATGCTCTTCCAGAATAGGACATCTGTGGATGGGTGGTGTGGTATCTCCTTTCTTGAATTTGAGCTGAGAGAAGATGCTGAATTTAAGCAGAACTAAAGAGCAATTCAGAATAAAGAGTCTTGGGGGGTTGTTATTTATCTAAACCCAGAAAGAATAATGGCTCTATCTTTTCCCAGATTCAAAAATTTCCCAAAAACCATGGCTGCTTTCTGTTTATTTTCACACAGATTGAGTTGCCTTTGTGTGGAAATTACTCTTTCTCATTAACTCTTGGCTTTTTTATACTTGTTGTCTTATTTCCATTTTGCAATTGGGGCCGATCAAACATGCTCCCAGATATCCCTCTTTAGGCTTTGGTTTAAATCAGAACACACTGCTTAATGAAGGCTGCTATCATTTTGTTGACTTTTCCATTTTCTCCACATTTCTCTCACACTCTCACGTTCTAAATTACCATTTTAGCCTGGAGAAAGTTGAGTCCCATTTTACTTTGGAGAGCTACGTCTCTGATAGATGCTTCATTTTTCTTAGAAACTTTATTGCCAAGTTGGACATCTCTACATTCAGACCCTATGACAGCATTGTCTTGATAGTCCTGACGAATGATCTGAGAGAAGGAACAAATTTATGGGAATATGCTGAGAGAAAATGTCTTTATCCTATTAGAAACTCTCATTCTCTAAATGAATAGTCACTTACTGATTCACTGACTGGTGACAAGTCAAGAAACAGCAAAGGTGCCTGGGAGGGGGTGGGTGTGCTATTTTTGCAATCTGAGACACCTCCACCCTGCATTTATTATAACCTAAAAGAGCGGAGCATAACCTTTATCTGTCTCTGGAGGTGAGATAATCTCACTCGGCTGCAGTCTCCTATGGCTCACACATTCTCCTTTCCAGGGGGCCTGAGGTGCGGGAAAGCGGGAGGCTGCATTTGCAGTTGTGAAAGAATACCTTTCTTTTTCTTTTTAAAATATTCTTACAAAAGCAATGTTCTATTCAGCCTGCCATTATGCTAAAAGCTTTCCCTTGGAAGACAATAGCTACTCTCAGAAAAAAGATTTACATGGGGTCCCGAGGGTGTAATGAGCTACCACGCAGCACCTGCCTCGGACTGGGGGTTGTCACTGGTAAGTGTTTTTAAATTAGAAAGGAGTGGAAAAATACGCACTTACAGAATTCCCCCTTTGGCTTCTTTGCAAATCATTTTCCACTCTCTCTGGCCTTTGTTTCTTTCTGAGACTCCTGATCAGGTGCGAAGAAAAGAGCTTTCCATTGGGAAGAGCTGGAAGTGACAACAGTGGTTGGTCTCAGGAAAACAGAAACTCAGGTGAACTGCAAAACTCTCATTCTGGATGTTTCTGTTTTTGTACCTCGGCATATGGGATAAGTATCACTATGGAATTACTGAATTTTAGAGCTTAACAATCCATGAAGACTTATCGGGTCCAGATTTCTCAATTGCTAATGAGAGATTGGGCTGAGGGACATGAGCTGAACTGTCTAGGTAACCTACCTAGTTGGTGGTGGCAGAGGCAGTTCTAGACCTGAGCCTCTGGTCTCCATCTCTTGGCAATCTTTTTTTTTTTTTTTTCTTTCTGGAAAGTGATGCTTTTGACAAATAGTAGAGCTAAAAAAAACTAACTGCAAGAGCATAATGACTTCTCTCCATAGAAACCTTTAATAAAAGGAATTAGAGAAACTGAACTGTGCCCTCCTCTTGCCTTGGGATTTCCATCTCTTCAGGCAAACAGGGCTAAAGATATTAGGAATACATAGATAAGTAGTATTTAGTCTTTGTCATTGAGGTACTCATAGTCTACAGGGCATGTGTGTGTGTGTGTATGTGTGTAATGTTAAACAGGTTATTATAATACAGAAAGTTTTAACAGAACCGGGGTGAAACTAAGTTCAGTGGAAGCACAGAAAAGAGAGGATGTGTCTGCATGGTAAAATCAAAGGGAGACTTTTACCCACCATGGTCCCCTGTATAAATTCCACGTGACTGGTGATCTTGTACTGACACAGCTTTGCGTTGAAAGAAAGCTCAGTTGGCAATCCAAAAACTATTTGAAGAACAGTTTGACTCTTTCTTGAGAATTCATGAAAAGTAAAATACATAAAACACATCAAAACCCTCTTAAATTTGTTCGTCCTCATTTTTCTCACTGTCGTTGATGCGCCCGCACGTAAATGGTGACTCACCACAATCCTACACTCTTCAGACACAAACCCTCAAACCATATGACATCTAGATTGGTTAAGTACCTCCTTTCTGCTTTCCACTTTGGCCTGGTCACTCTAATAATAAGAATAAAGGAATCCTTCCTCCTTCCAAGGCTGGTTGAAAGTGATTGTGAAAGATTGTAAAACCTTAAAGGTATTTAAATAGCTTGGCTTATATCCTATCATGTAAATATTTTACTCTTCTAGAGTTTTACATGATATCATCTGGTCCTCGTAATTACCTTATGAATTAAGAAAGACAGTAATTGTTACAACTATTTTATGGATGATAAAATTGAGATTCAGTGTAAATGTCATTGATTTACACTTGAAGTCAGACTTCTATATGCAGAGAAATGGGGGAAGTGTCTTTTCAAGAAGAAACATGGCATATGCAGAAGCAATGAGACCTGGACATGGAGCTTTGAAAATCTCAGGGTGGCTGGGTGTGGTGGTTCATGCCTGTAATCCCAGCACTTTGGGAGGCTGAGGTGGATGGATCATTTGAGGTCAGGAGTTGAAGACCAGCCTGGACGACATGGCGAAACCCTGTCTCTACTAAAAAATACGAAAAAAAAAAAAAGAAAAAGAAAAAGCCAGGTTGGTGGTGCATGCCTATAATCCCAGCTACTCAGGAGGCCGAGGTAGGAGAATTCCTTGAACTCAGGTAGTGGAGCTTACAGTGAGCCGAGATCATGCCACTACACTTCAGCCTGGACGACAGAATGAGACCCTGTCTCAAAAAAAGGAAAAGAAAAAAAGAAACCTCGGGGTGCCAGGACTACAGAATTGTGGATTGAGTATGGGGACAGCAGATAAAGTGGGAAAAGTGGGTTGGACTAAATGATAGGTGGCCTTCTATTTCATGTTAAAAGTTTTTATTGAAGGCAATGATGAGCTATTCGGATGTTATTTAAAGCTGAGAAATGACAAGATCAGATGTGTCTTGGAGGAAAGTTTTGTGGCAGTAATGCAGAAGAAAGTCTGGGATAGGGATAGAGGTGTCATGGAGTCCAGCACACAGGAATTCTTAAGCATTTATGTCTTAGTTTTACTGGGGTTCAAATATTGGCTCTGCCACTTGTTAGCTTTATGACCTTGGAAAACATGCTTAAACACTTTGAGCCATGGCTTCCTCATACGTAAGTTGTGGATAATAGTACTTATATACTATTCATAGAGCAATTAGGAGATTGTAAAGGGTATAGAAGGGTGCCTCCCACACAGTGAGTGTTCAAGGAATGCTAGCAATTGTTGGTCAACTATGTGGGCGATGAGGTTTCAAAGGAAGATAGGTCTAGGGAAATGGGCGGGACGGGCCTAAATTCAAGAGCTATGTCTCAGAAGTGAGAGGCACTTGGTGACTGGCTGAGAGCAGGGTGAAGGGTAAGGAGTTGAAATGTTAATATTTCCACTTTCGTTGGTAAGTGGATAGTTGAATGCCAACAAAAGAATATACGAAAAAGGTAAGTCTGCAGGGGGAGGACAACGAGTTTGGTTTTGGAAATACACATTTTCAGAGGACTAAAACTTGTATAAGAACTAAGGCTAAACATAATTGTAAAGCAATATCTTATAAAATGTAATGTATTTTAGAGAGAAATAAAACAAATTTTGTACTACCTGACAGATTTTCTCAATTAGCAAGGATATCAGAGTTGACTCTATGCAGTTATTACAGCAGAAACAGGTGGTGCATTTCATCAGAATCAGTCCCAGAACATTCTCTTCTACAAATGTGTTCATGTGAATAATGATTTACATATTTTAAGGTAATTAACTATTTACAAAACATTTACATATGACTATTGCTGTGAGGTAAAAAACAAGAAAAGAAAGAATTGGATTTATTATCTCCATGTTTAGATGAAGAAATTGAGACCTGAGAAAGACATGTAATACGTAGGAGCTAGAGATTGGATTTAAACCAAAACTGAATTCTAAACCCCATGATCTTAGCTCTTGTAGTTGACTGCCTCTTTCAGCTGTGCAATAATGAGGGAAAATTCTTCATCTTCAAGATACAATTACCCATATGTCAGAATAATTGTTTATACTACAAATCATATATTCTAGGTCTTCTCCAATAGTCATTTAAACACTAATAGCCCGTATCATTTTAGTAAAATCTAAATATTACTGTCTCTACAAGACTTTGCATGCTTTTCCCACCTGTATCTAAAATGCTTCAGCCCCACTAACCTCCTTTCTATTTCTTGAACACAGGACCCTCACCACTTCCCCCGAGTCTTTGTATTTGCTGTTTCCTCCATCTCTAACACTTTTTCTCCGTAGCTTTGCATGGTGGATTTCTCCTTGCCATGTAGTATCCAAGCTCAGGTCAAGGAAGTCTTCCTGGGTCATCCTATCTAATGTTCCTTCTCTCCTAATCTCTTTATCACATGACCTTGTTATGTTTTTCTTCATTGCCTCTATGACTGAGCTCCATGAAAGCACAGACTATATGCTATGTTTTTTCACCGTTACAGAATGGTCTTGTAACTAACACAGTCTCTGCACAAAGCAGGTGCACAATACATGTTTATTCAACAAGTAAGTGAAATCCATGCACCTGTTCTTGTTCCCGCCCACCATGCAGGGCCTTTAACCTTTCTTGAAAAGTTACATCTTATCGGGGTATTTCTTGGGTCTTCAAGGGTAGCCACAAATGTACTCTTAAAGCAGCTGTTGGCTACGGTCTCCACATATGGGCCAGTTCATTGTTTCCCTGATGCTTGGACTTCTCTTCATAGTTGTTTGTCGTCCTTGCAGTCTGGAAAAGGACTTTTGCCATTGCTGTTTTCAGAGAGCTACTGGATTCCATGTAAAGGCAGGGGAATAGTCCTCTTCAAAACTGTACCACACATCCACACTACCCCAAATTGTATGAGTCTCCCCACGTTTCTGTTTCTGGTAAATAGCTTTACCATCACAGGCTGGATGAGAATGAGAGAAACCCCATGCCTACAAGATTCAGGTGCCTTTCTCTTTCAGGATTCTTACACCCAAGGCATAAAAAAACACAACCAATGTTTCTCTTTCAGGATCCTTGCACCTAAGGCAGAAAAACACAACCAATTTGTCTTCCATACTAATTAACACATGTCCTGAGGGCTGGGTAATTAGCAACCTTGTCAGTTCCCCAAACTTAGGATACAAGGTTGTGCTAGCCAGGCATGACCATGAGTTTGCTATTAAGGTTCTCAATAAAATATGTGGTTTTCATAAAACAAAACAGTATAATGTATTATTCATGTATATTTACATGTGTAGAAAAAGTACAAAACCATGCTGAATGAAAGCTACCACCAGACTTAACATACTGATTCCATCTGAGGAAGGAGGAAGCCGAAAGGGAAAGCAAAATGTGTCCTAAATCTAATCTGTTGGTGAGTTTGTATTTCTTAAGGAAAACCAGTTCTAAAGAAAATATGGAAAAATGTTAACGACTTTAAACATAGGTGTCTGTCATATTATTTTCTGTCTCCAACTATTTTTATGTTTCTAAAATTAAAAAAATTAACAAGTGCCAACCTGTCATCCTTGTCTAAAATGCATTAATTAGTTAGAAATGTGAAAATAACTGCATACCTCCTATGACTCCTCCTCAATTACTGTTAATAGTTTTCTGTTTATCCTTTAATATACAAATGCATGCACACACACATATGCACATTCACACGCTGATGCATAAATACACAGGTACAGAGCCTTAAAATTTAGGTAAAATGTACTTAAATTGGCCTTCTTGACAATTGAAGTCTATGACTTCCTTTGGAAGTCCAAATCTCTGTCCTATTAATTCTGAGACTGGACAGCCTCACCAGATTCTGTGCTCTCACTCTACACTCCCACAAAATATAAGAGATTATTTCCTCCATGGCTGAGTCAGTAATTTTATCTGTCTCCTGCATTTTTATACTTACTAGTTTAAAAATTTTTTTAAATATTTTTTATTTTTAAAATTTTTGGTGGGTACATAGTAGGTGTATATATTTATGGTGCACATAGTAGGTGTATATATTTATTTATAGTGAGATGTTTTGATACAGGCATGCAATGTGAAATAAGCACATCATGGAAAATGGGATATCCATCCCCTCAGGCATTTATCCTTTGGGTTACAAATAATCCAGTTACACTGTTTAAGTTAAGTTTGTAGAGATGTTCCCTTGTCTTCAGTTTTTTTGGGAAAGTCAGAGAAGGACTGGAGTTAATTCTTTAAATACTTGATAGAATTTACCAGCAAAGCCATCGGATCCTTTTTTGTTGGGAGTCTTTTGATTACAGATTCAGTCTCCTTACTTGTTGTTGGTCTGTTAATATTTTCTGTGTCTGCATGATTCAGTCTTGATCGGTGTATGTTTCTAGGAATGTTTTCATTTCTTTTGGGTTATCTAGTATGTTGCCACATAATTGTTCATAGTAGTATCATGATCCTTTGTATTTCTGTGGTATCAGTTGTAATGCCTCTTGTTTATAATTTTATTTAAACCTCCTCTCTTTTTTGTTTAGTTTAGCTAAAGGCTTGTCAATTTTGTTTATCTTTTTGAAAAAGCAACCCTTAATTTTATCGATCCAAAGATTCTGGGTGGGCCATTTGGCGTGATACATAGGCAGGCTTCCTGTTGCAGCCCTGGGGCAGGTTGCTGGTTCCAGGGTCAGCAGGTGAGTGGGTCTGAGCCTGGACTCGCTGAGGTGAGCCCACAGTTAGGGTGTGCTGGAGGTAGCCCTGAATCCTAGGTCTCTAAGGATCAGCCTGGTGCAGGGGGCCACTGGGGTGGACCTGTTCAGTGGATCTCAGGGGACTGGCTTGGAGCTTGGGTTCTCAGGGGCTGAATAAACACCTCTTCTGAGACAGGGTTGGACCATGGGTGGGCCCGGTGCTTCAGTCCCAGTTCCCTGTGTCTCTTGCAGTCCTCAAAGCAGAAGCTCAAAGTCTCCAAGGCTTTGTTGAAACCTTTGGGGAGAAACATGCTCTGATGCTTGCTTATTTTCCAAGTTTTTTTTTTTTTTTTTTTTTTTTTTTTTTTTTTTTTTTTTTTTTTTTTTTTTTTTTTTTTTTTTTTGGCACTTACAGATTTATTCTTTCAGACCAATTCAGCAATGCATCAAAAATGACTTCTGAATAAAAGAATTCAACATTTTTGTTGTTTTTTGGTGGATTGTTCAAAGTATTTATTCTATTGTTCTGCAAAAAAATGGAAGTTCTTACCCCTTGATCTTTCTACTTTGCAGGCTACTTTTTTCCATTAGAAAGAAAAACGAGAGTCTATTTTTTGTTTGCTGTAATGGATAATATGAATGTGAAGGCCTGTTTGTAATTCAAAATAGCATATCTGCTATTCTATGTTTAGAATTGACATTATTCCTGCTGAAAAGAATATGCTTTGTTTTATGATTCTTTTTTTTTTTCCTTAACAGACAGTAAGAATTTTAGTGAAGAAATATTTTGGAGTTTCTGAATTAAGATTCCAACCAAAACCTGGGTTTTCTCCAGGGATTCCTGTCTGTTTTGTTTTTTGATATCATGAGTAGCAACAGAAGAGTGTGATTTTTATTTTTATTTTTTTGCTTGTAAGATGACTAATTTACCCAGAGGCACCTCTTGTGTGTGACTTTAGTCACCTGTATCCAACATCAACACCAGAAACCTCAAAAAGACAAGTTATCTGATACACCACACCCAGCTGTTCTGATCTATGAGACTTGCTTGAGGTACCTTCAGTTGCGGAAGGAGCTTGTTCCCTGGCAGCTGATGGAAATTCTCTCCCTCCCAAGATGGAAATTCTTAATTGTAACTTGCGGGGTGGGTGTAATTAGAGTAACTTAGACAGTAAATAATTCTCAGCAGAGCTGATCGATGTTTCCCACGCTCTCAAAAATCAGGATAGAGTAATGTAGTAGAACCCAGAGATGGATTGTAGCTATTTTTCCACAGTGAATGTTCATGAGCTAGTGGTATTCTTCGTTTCTCTGTTAGAGGTAAGTGATGAGTGATTATGGCCACAGGGACTTCCTCCTACCCCAAAACAAAACTTACACAGTCACATTCAAGCCAGATTACAGAATGCTGAGACTGTGCTGTACTGCCACGTCTTTCTTCTTGAAAGTAGGGATTAGATTGACTAGAGGAAGACCGATGTGAATGATGTGGCAGTTTCCAGTTTGTTGATGGTGTTTTCCTACTGCCATTCTCTCAAAGTTGTAGAAAGGAAATTGGCCAGACAGGCGATTGTCAATAGGAGCCTCTTGAGGAGGTAGCTGGGAGCTCACTTCACTGGTTCCCCTCACCAGAGAGATTCAGGAACACAGGTTATGCGCTGAGTCATTGGACAAATTAACTGCCTCAAATGTGATAATTAAAATGTATGTCCATGAGCCACCTTGGTAATGACCGGGTGATCGAATTCTCCCCCTATTGCGCATCGTTGCCTTTCCTGGCAACAGATGATCGCATTAAGAGCTTGCATGCTGCAGCTCAGAGGGAATTGGTGTTACCCCAGTGTCCTATGTGTATCTTTCCTGCAGCTGATTTTCTGTGGCTCATTGAGCATCAAGTCCAGGTGGCAGCTGTGGATTTTGACATCCCAGAATTTTATAGGGCAAGGGCATTCTTAACATGTAGTGATGCACATCCCGTTAGGAAGTGGCTATTCATGAAACTGACAGGGTAGAACCCTAATTAGAAAGACCAGCAGGGCTCTCTGTACCCCAGGATGCTTCAACAGAGCTGTCACTGTCTCCCCTCAGGCAGGATCATCGGGCTGAAACACTGAGCAAAAAACATTTTGTTCAATGTTCAACAAAAATAACTCCCATCGTTAGCAACATGACAAGTGAAAGGAGGACCTGCATGTCAAAAGAAGGAGGTACACGTCGTTGTAAATAATGAGTGATTCTGAAAACTGTAAGCTGCTGGGGAAGCACCTTTCAGCTTCTGGAAGGTGCTATTGGAAACCCATAGAGTAAAATGGGTGTGCTTCTCTAGTTTTCAGCAGATGGGAGCTTAATTTGAGGGTTTTGGGAACACTTTAGTCATGAAAAGAAGTGGGGGACAACTGAATTTGAATCATGGATTATCTCAATATTTTGCAGGGCTTATTTCTTTGAGGCAGATTTTCTCAGTCTTTAAAGTGGAGGGTTGTAAGCGACTATCTTCTTTGTTAGGTTTATAATGTAGTCTTGTTTATTCAGATTCTGAACTCTTTAGAAAAAAAAAAAAAAAGAATTCCCACATACCAAATTGTAGTCTGAGCACACTTACGCAAACAGCATTTATTCCTTATGATTAAAAAGAAATGTAGCCAGATGGTATGGCAGTTTCTTAAGTTGTTATGAAAAGCAAGAATCCTTATCTTAATTTCTTTTCAATCAATAACAATTTCTAATTCATAAGGAAGAGAAAAGCAAAATAGAAACTGTCTTCCTTTGAAGGAAGCTGTGATGTGATGATTTGCTGGGCAACTTACATAGTTTAATTAAGCACTCTGATTAAATCAATATGTAGCCAACAGTTCAGCCTGGCAATCAGCTTAATCTCATTAACTGTTGTTCAGACCCCAATAATTGATTAATAATACATTATCATTTATGAATTATTGACTTCAAGTTATTATAATTGTGCCTGCTTTGTTCATAGCACCTGCTGCCACATGTTAATTATGAAATGCTCAAGCACTTTCTTGGAATAACTTCTATCTTTAGTTCAGAGCGGCTCAGAAGAGCTAGGCCTGTATTGTTCATTACGTGAGAGCAGGCATTTAACATTTTTAGAGCTGAGGCTCAAAGAATTAAAGACGAGGTTGGAAGGCACCACACGCAAGTTAAATGATGAGCCCTGCGAAATGAGATGGGTGATGTCAGAATCATAAACCCCTAGACCCTTACCGCCAGTGGATTCTGCTTGTTGAGGGTATCTGAATATATATTAAATAGGTATCATTCCTGCTCTCCCTCCTGGTGCTTACAGTCTATCTTTGAGGTTTGGATATGCCCAATTTGGGAATTCTAGCAGAAGGATCTGACCTCTCCTGGATATAGGTGGGTTGGGCGGGAGCTATTCACAGAAATGGCCTCCCTCTCTGACAGAGGCCTTTGGCCAAAGAAGAGGAGTTACCACACCTAAACCAGGATAGTCTGTTTCCTGTTACTTAATTCACCTAGTTCTGTTTAGTTATTTTTTCTGGCTAGTAAGATCTTGCTTTAGAGTACCAGCCTGGTCTATGCTGAGAGAGCTGGGAATAAATCCACATTAAAAAAAAAAAGAAAAAAAGGGCATGTGTTCCCATGGCCAGCCTGGTTATGGCAGCACAGTGAATTCTTGCTTGATATCCAAAAGAAGGATGAAATTTAAGGAGCAGGAACCAATGGGAGAAGTTCCATGGCCCCTTCTTCCATGTTGAGTCTGTTTGCACAGGCATTTGTGAAGCACCTGGTCTGAATTTTATGGAAGACACTCTGGAGAGCATCATTATCACCACTTCTGGTTCTAGAGCCCAAGAGGAACCCTTCACTCAGAAATGAATTGGAGTTCCCACTCCAGTGAATTGGAACTCCCATAATGGCTGGCTTTCCTGAGAGATTACTTTCCCAGTAGGAAGCCCCTTGATCCTGAGCACCTCGCTCAGAAACCAGCAGTGTAGGAATTAAGATCTGATCTTCAGGCTCCATCTTGTCTTGTGAATTCCATGAAAAGCCATGTTTTTAAGGGCATATTTTCCAGGAAAGAAGGCGTTTTGATAGAGTTGTAAAACATGGGCTTGTCATCAGACTTGGATTGGAAATCTGGGTTTTCTGAATTTTGGAAAGTGGCTTAAACTGTCTGAGCTTCAGGTTCGTCATCTGTAAATGGGGATAATATTTCCACTCTTAAAAGGTTGTGGTGAGGATTAATGAGGTAAGGTGTATTTTCCTAACACAGTGTAAAGAGAGGGTGCTTGTTAAATGCTCATCTGCAAGATCATTCACTCCACCCTCCTTGTTTATTGCAAGCTGAAATGTAATTGCCCATTTTATACAATGCCATTTTAACGCTCAGGATAACCGCAAAGCTTTTTGAAGGGTGAAACTCAAGTGGATAAAGCTACTCAAGAGTAACAGCCCAGGTATAGGTTTTGGAGTCACTCTGACCTGCACTCAAATTTGGGCTTTCACAGTAGCTAGGTAGACTTGTAAAGGTATTGGGCATCCTCTTTGAGCCTCGGTTTCATCATCTGTAGAATGAAATATCTATAATATTGTCACATACAGCTATGGTAAAGCTTAAAGAATTGGTGTATATAAAACATAGTGCCAAGGACACAGTAGATGCTCAATAAAATATTAGTACTTTACCTTCCTTTTATTTCACATGGGAATACTATAGTTAGCATTTACCTTTAAAGTGACACTGATCAAAGAGAAGGATAGAGCTTTTCCCATTTGTAGTCTCAGAAAATACCAGAGGGGAGAAAATAGCAAGCATTACAAAACATCCTGTCTCAGCCTGAAGCACTCAGCAAAAAACTTTATCTATATTTGGCACACCTAGTTAAAGACAGCTTTCAGCAAAGACTAGAGACTGAAGCACTATCTCATTTATGCTATTCAAAGGAACCCAAATGTACCTGACTTTTGCTTGGGCAAATGAATTTCCTTCTATTCCTTACCTGTTTCTTGATTCCTAGCTTGTCTACCAAAGACAGAGCCATGAAGGATGCCTAACAGGGTCCCATTACAATGGTGCAGAAGGTTTAGAGGAAATTACAGGGGAGAAGTGTCCTGTCTTAATACATTGAACCGCTGTTTCTGGGTTGAAGTAAATCCCAGCTCATCTTGGAGTAAAAGGCTCTTTCAGAGGCCCTGAATGATTCCTTAGAACTTTGAGTTGTGCTTGATTTATTTTTGTTGGATTCCTCCTCTTTCTCTCACACCCAGCTTATACTAAAGAACCACACCCACTCATGCCGTGGGTGGACAGGCACAAGCCGTCAACCACAGGAGTGAACAGAGTGGGTTCAGGAGCCTGATGGCCCTGGCTCTCATGCCTGCTCTGCCACTTGGTAATTTGAACATCCGTCTCCTCCTCTGAGAAACCCAGAGGTCAGTCATAGTGGAGGTGACCCCACTTCAGAGGATCAGCAATCAGTGGGTCCCCTGACTTTCTGCAGGCCACCAAAATAATACTCTTCCTGTTTGCCTAGATTTTATCTGTGAGGTGGAGGAGCAAATTCATGGTAAGGAGAAAATGGGTCAGAGGTTCTGAAGATGACCAAAGCAGCTTTTCCATCACACCCTGACTCTTGTCTTCCTCAGCTGTACTGATAGCACTCGCCTGGGCTCTGCTTTGTAAATCTCCATTTGTTCAAGTCACTGTGTATCCTTTTTTCTGATCTCAGTTGAGCATTTGGTCTTGATCCTGGACTTCCTGCTTTTCCCGCAGAGCAGGAGACTGAATCCTGCTAGGCTGATGCAGTCCTGTGAGAAGCAGTGCTCTTGTGTAGGATGATGGTGGAAGCTTGTACTGGGACTTTCAGGGCTATGAGCTGTCCTGTGAACAAACAGAAGACTTCAGGTTCCACGGCTGCCAGTCTAGCATCGTCCCCTCTTGCCATCGTCCTTCACAGCATTTATAAACATGCAATTTGGCATTTCCTGCCTCTCATCTGTTTCTGGCTTCTTCCTCTCCATCCTTTCTTCCAAAGGGATTTGCATAAAGGCAGGCTGTCAATGCTGTTCTTAAAGGAAGTGTCTACAAAACACTTTGAATCAACCTAGTTTCTAGCTCATCTGTTTCCAAAGCAACCAATCATGATGTCACAAACAGAGGGGGATGAGTTGAGGTGGGAATTAGGTGGCAAGAGAGCAGATGGGCTTTTGTAAAGTAAGAAAAGGAAAACAATATCCTCTCCACACGGAGATTTCCTCAGTAATAAAGAGCAAGGGAGAGATAAATAAAGAAGCAATGAGAGAAAGGAAGAATCCTTTCCAAACAGAGTTGGAGAAATCAGGAGTGAAAATTAGCAACACTTGTGAGCATTGCTTGTTTCCTTTCAGCCAGTATGAATGATGAATCTGCACCACTCCCCTGGGATGATGAACAACATGCACAATGAGGAAACAAAGCTTTGAGAGGCTAAAGAATTTGCCAGGGCTGTGAAGCAAGTCACAGACTAGCTTTGGGAGGAGGATGGAGTTGATGTTAATAATGAAATAGAGCAGGAATTGACAAACTTTTTCTGGAAAGGGCCAGATAGTAAATATTTTAGACTTCGTGGGCCAGATGATCTCCTTTTCAACTATTCAGCTTTGACTTTGTCACACAAAAGCAAGCGCAGACAATAAACAAATGGGTATAGTCATGTTCCAATAAAGCTTTATTTATAAAATAGGAATGGGCCAAATGTGGCCCATGACATTCTTGAAGTGGAGGGCTATGGAATATAAGTTTCACACTTAAATGGGAAGGTCCTTGATAGTTGTATGGACCCCAGATGCACTCCTGAGACTTCTGGACCATGTGTTATAGTGTCATGTGTGAAAAGAATAGATGGGTACTGAGGTCCCAGCTTCTTCATTTATTCAACAAACTTTATTGTGAATCTGCTTCATGAAATATTTTTTTCTGGGTGTTGGGAATACAGCAGTACACGAATGTCTGTCATCAAAAGTTTTATGTCCTAATTAGCTGTATAGCTTGGGCAAACCATTAACCCAAAGTCAGCCCAACTTTCTCTTTTGGAGATGTAATTTTTTAAAATCATGAGACACATTACATATGCAGAACAATTTATGTAGAACATAAAAATAATCAAATTTCTGTTTGCCCACTATCCGTGTTAACATAAAGTAGAACATTGCCACCAGCATCTCTCCCAGGTCTCATTATCTTTCTCTTATCTTTGGAATATTGTGTTATTTCCTTTTTTGTCTGTTTTTCGATTTAATCATATAAATGTTTTATTAAAAATACACAGCTTAATTTTGCCTCTGACATTTTAAATTATATGAGCCATAATGTAGTATTATCCTTTGACATGTATTTTTCATTCAGTGTTTTTTTGTTTTTAACATTTATCAACACAGATGTGTGCAGCTATTAATAAAACCTTGGTCCAAAGACCACTCGGGCCAGATGTGTAGTCAAACAATGCTAGAGTTATTAACTTGCTGCAGCAATAGAGAATGGAAAATCACTAAGCCTTTCAAAGGGGAGTTACGGGAGGGTATTTGAAGGGTAGAGTCGATCATAGATTTTTTTGGCAGAGATAGGTCAGGATTCATAAGCCAGGCATTGCTGGAATTGTCAGTGGGTTTATCTTTAGAATGCATGAATCCATGTAGAGGTCAGTTTGTTTGTGGTTTTATTTTAGGATATATGGATGTGAATGAAGTGGTATTATATGGTCTGTGATGTATGTTGTAGCTCAGTTGGCCATAGTTTACTTTTCTTGTGAGTTTGGGTGTTGATGAAATCATCAATTTTCCCCTTACAGCCTTGCTACCAATAAAGGCGTTAAAACAAATAAACAATTTAACTTTATTACTATTGTTTATCTTTATTGCTGTATAATATTCCATTATATGAACAGACTGACGTTTACTTATCCAATCTACTTTTGATAACATCTAAATTGTTCCTGAATATTTGCCATTACAAGGGATGCTGCTATGATGTGATTAAATGTTTCTCCTAATCGAGAATATAGTAGAAGGGAATCATAGTATCTAAGAGTAGGAGGATGCTTAACTTTACTAAGGAAAGTAGGCAGATGTTCAACTTTATTGGGAATACTGCACTGGTTTCTGAAGTCGTTATACAAACTTAACTTCCTGCCAGTTGTGAATGAGAGTTGCTATGCATCCTGGCTAAGTTTCTAATTTTTGCCAGTCTGATGAGTATGTGATGGTATCTCGTTATAGTTTTAGTTGGCATTTCTTTGATAATAAATAAGGTTGAACATTTTCTCAGATGTTTCTTTAGCCCTTTGGATTTCCTCTTTTTTGATGTTTCTGTTCATCTCCTCCTTCCTACCCTCACATTTTGCTATTGGTTTGTCTTTCTCTCACCATTTATATGGAATTCTTCTGGCTACTGACGTATTATAATACCAGTTCTGATATAAATCATGCTTTTATAGACAGGTGGGTCTATTTCTGGTATCTTAGTTCTGATTCATGTTTTATTTGCCCTTCTCTGTACTCCTATGATACTAGCTTGATGTCTACCATTTTAAATAAATTCTGATATCTTGTGGGGGAGTCTTGTACTTCGTTTTGCCTCTTTGGTAGTGTTTTTTTGTTTTTGTTTTTTGAGACAGAGTGTTACTCTGTCACCTAGCCTGGAGTGCAGTGGTGCCAGCTTGGCTCACTGTAACCTTCATCTCCTGGGTTCAAGTGATTCTCCTGTTTCAGCCTGCTGAGTAGCTGGCATTACAGGTGCCTGCCACCACGCCTGGCTAATTTTTATATTTTTAGTAGAGATGGGGTTTCACCATGTTGGCCAGGCTGGTCTCAAACTCCTGACCTCAGGTGATCCACCTGTGTTGGCCTCCCAAAGTGCTGGGATTACAGGCGTGAGCCACCACACTCAGCCTCTTTGGTAGCATTTTAACTATTCTTGGTCTCTTTCACTTCTAAATAAATTTTGATACAAGCTCACCTACTTTAAAAACAAAAATACAAAATGTCTACTGAAATTTTCTTGAAATGATATACCTATCAGGGAAAAAATTCTTCTCTCCAAGGTTTTGAGAACATGTTACATTTCCCCATTTAGGTAAGATTCTTTAATTGTTTTCATAAAGTTTTCTTTTCTTTTTTTTTTGTATAAAGAGCTTGCTTTCACATCGTATTTTTATTCTTGGATAATTTATATACTTGTGGGCTGTTATAAATGATATATTCTTTAATAATTTCTTTTAAAAATGATCATTACTGGTGTAGAAAAATGTGATGAACTTTTCTTTTTTTCTTTCTTTTTTTGAGACAGAGTCTTCCTGTGTCACCAGGCTGGTGCAATCTCAGCTCACTGCAACCTCCGCCTCCTGGGTTCAAGTGGTTCTTCTGCCTCAACCTCCAGAGTAGCTGGGACTGCAGGTGCATGCCACCACGCCCAGCTAAATTTTGTATTTTTAGTAGAGACAGGGTCTCACCATGTTGGCCAGGATAGAATGGATTTGATCCCTTGATCTCATGATCCACCTGCCTTGTCCTCCCAAAGTGCTGGGATTACAGGTGTGAGCCACTGCGCCCAGCCGGATTTTTCTATATTTATTTTGTATTTTAAGATGGAATATTTTTAAAATTTAAAGAATTTTTGCAAAACTTTAGAATTTTTTATGCTGATATGTCATTTGCAACTGACAGGTTTCCTTCCCTTTACTTCTGTTATATCTCTGTTTTCTCTTTATGATTCAGAACAATGCTTATTAAAAATGGTGATAGTGAGCATTTTTACATTGTCTCTGATCTTCAAAGAAATGCTCTTAATATCTTACCATTAAGGATGACATTTACTGAAGGTGTGTGTGCGTGTGTGTCTGTATTCATTTATGAGGTTAAGCATGTGCTTTTCTCTTCCCCGTTTGCTCAAAGATTTTTAACATGAAAGGATGTTGAATTTTATTAGATGCTTCTTACCACATCTATTATAATTATCAGATAGTTTTTCTCCTTTAATCTGCTATTGAGATAATCACATTAATTGATTTTATAATATTACACTATGCATACAGTTCTAGAATAAATCCATTTGTCATCATATATTATCATTTTTTTGGCATTGCTTGATTAAATTTGCTTTTACTTTGTTTAGGACTTGCATATATATTTATGATTGTGAGAGGCTTGTAATTTTCTTTCTTTTAGTTTTAAATTCTCTGAAGAGTTTGTGTAACATTAATAACAATAGAATGAGCTCTTTCTTCTATGTTTGGGAGAATTTGCCTCTATAGTTGTGGTGCTTTCTTGTGAGAACTTTTTAACCTATTAATTCAATTTACTTATTGACTAAATAATGTTTCCTGGTTTTCTTATTTATTTTTGAGAAAGGTTGGACAAGCTATCTTTATTTTTTTCTGTAATATTTCTATTTAAGTTTCAACCTTGACCATATTTTGTTCAAGTTCTTTAGCTTGTGTAATTATGTCTTTATTTTAATTCTTAATGTTGTTTATTCATATCTTATTCTTTTTTGATATAAAAATTTCAGAGAGACTGGGCATGGTGGCTCATGCCTGTAATCCCAGCACTTTGGAAGGCTGAGGCAGGTGGATCACCAGAGATGAGGGGTTAGAGACCAGGCTGGCCAACATGGTGAAACCCTGTCACTATAAAAAATACACACAAAAAAATTAGTTGGGTGTGGTGGCAGGTGTCTGTCATTTCAGCTACTTGGGAGGCTGAAGCAGGATAATTGCTTGAACTTAGGAGGTGGAGGTTGTAGTGAGCTGAGATCATGCCACTGCATTCCAGCTTGGGTGATGGAGTGAGACTCCTCTGTAAAAAAAAAAAAAAAAAAATTCAGAGAATTTATTTCCCTTTAAATGCCACTTTACCTCTATACCACTGGCTTTTCTATGTGTTATTTTCATTTTCTGCCAGTATTTTTTTTTAATATGCATTATTGTTCATTTTTGAACCCATGAATTGTTCAATACTTTAAAATTTTCAAATATGTGAAGTTTTTCTGGGTATCTATTTAATGTTGATTGTACATTAATTTTATTGTAAACAGAGAATGTCATCTGCCTGTTACCCATCCTTCGATAATTGATAAGGCTACCTTTATGGCTTAGTGTATGGCTCAGTTTTGTAAACAACTCATGTGCATGGAAGGAATGTGTATTTTCCAGCTGTTGAGTGCATTGTTCCATATAGCTGATTTAGGTGAAAACTTTATCCGCACTTCTCGAATCCCCTATATTTTTATTGACTTCTTTTTTTGACAGCTTAATCTGTCCATTTGAGAGAATTATGTTAAATATTCCACGACAACAATGGATGTGATAATTTTTTCTTGTTTAGTAAAGTTTTTCTTTACCTATTTTGAGAATTTGATGTTAGGTGCATATGAATTTACAATTATTATACTGTATTTTCCTAATTTATTGAAACGTTGATCATTATGGAGTGATTTTGTTTGCCTTAGGTGCCTTAAAGGGCACTTTGAATTAATATTTATGCTTTTGAGGGGTTTCAGCATTTCCGTTGCTTCTTTGGGAAGGTTGAATGAGAGCATCTTATCTACCATGTTTTTAGAAGTGGAAGAGTCTATTTCATGAATATTTTTCATGTCTTATTCTTAGGGTGGCTGTGGGGATCAAGAAAATAATATATGACACATAAAGTTCTTGGCTTTTCCATAATTATGTAAATACCCAAATACCATTTCCAACTGATGCAAAATGTGTCAGGGAGAGTCATACTTTGAAAAAAAAATTTTGATGGGGACCGGTATATCCCTGGTAAATCTATTTCCAATCGAGTATATCTTTGGAGGCCTATTTTTAATGTCAGTTCTTTCAGCTGGTTTTTATTTGCAGTGTCGCATTACTACTCTTCTTTGTGAATATTGATTGTAAGGTGACTATTTCCTTGGAACTGCATTTGGGGGAGGACTTTATAACTTGGGTTCAATTATATTCCTGACAGAATTTGTTCTGCTAGTCACCCAGTGGCATGCTCACCACAAGTCTTTAAGTTCAATTCTTCATGACTATCAAACCACACTGTAGTGTGCATTTGTAGTGAAAACCAGCTTGGGGGGGTATACGTGGGTACTTTCCCAGAGTAGCACTAGAGTCAAGTCCAGTAAGTTTTCTTGCTGCTCCCTTTGCAACAGCGTTTTGTTTCTTGTTCACTTTTGTGTTATCTCTGCGGCTTTCTTGAGTACCACCCTTTGGCAGTGTTCTATCAAATTTCCCACTGTGGCCAAGCTTTGGGCTGCGTCTCCTGTTTCCTGGGACCTGTGCAGTTGTCAGACCAAAACTCAGATTCTGCAGGGGTTGGTGGGAAACTCTCAGGTGCAAAGATGACTTCAGTAGTCACTTGCTTCCCACATTTTTGTTTTCACTTTACTTTGGAGCATAGCACATTTTCTTTCTTAGGCCAGCATAGTGATTTTTTTTTTTTTTTGTATTTTATTGAACATTTCAGTTGCTTCTGTGGAAAGGTTGAATGAGGGCATCTCATCCACCATGTTGGTAGAAGTGGAAGAGTCTATTTAATAAATATTTTTCATGTCTTATTCTTAGGGTTGCTGTGGGGATCAAGAAAATAATATATGACACATGAAGTTCTTGGCTTTTCCATAATTATGTAAATACCCAAATACCATTTCCAACTGAGGCAAAACATGTCAGGGAGAGTCATACTTTGAAAAGAAAAACACAAATCAACCAACTTCCTTCTAAGGTGGCTGTATAAGCCTTAATATTGTGCATTGCCGTGTTAAATAACTAAATATAAATGGTCCCTCCACTATCAGGAGAGATAATCATTTCATTGACAGATTATGTTCAGGGCAATTCGACTAGAGAAAAGGGCATTGAAAATTAAATAACTGCAGGTACAAAATCCTGTGTGCCCTGTGGGGCTAAATGTGGTTTAAATGGTCTTAGGGTTTAAATGTAACACTCCTGATATTCAGGTATAGACAATCTAAAAATAATAATTCCTCTGACTCCGCCTTGCGTGACAGCCTCTATATTCAACACTGTCAGTGTGACTTCTGAAACTGTCCTTTTACCCTGCTAAGGTCATGGACCATGGGTGCTCAGTTTTGCACCGTATTTTGCAAACTTGATGGACTTACTACTGACCTCTCTTCACGGTGTCTTTCCTTTCCTCTGTGCAGTTTGGCATGCCTTCCTTTTTGGAAGGGATGTAATTTACTAAGTATTCACCTGTATCTTGCACTGCTGCGCATCCCAGAACCCCAGTAATGGATGGTGATGTGCCCAGAGAAGATTGTCAATAATTTCTACAGTGAGATGTTTTATGTGCTATGAGAAAAAACAGAATCATAAGCATGTCTCATTCAACCATGTATTTGCTAATTTAAAAATAACTTTAATTTAGTGTCAGGCACTGGGCTAGATACTAGGAGTACAGTGATGACTAAGAGAGTCCTCGTCCTTAAAGAATTAATGATTTTCTTAGGAGGAAATAGACAAACAAATGGCATGTGTAAGTGTTCTAAGCACTATGATAGAAGCAGATTAGAGACGAAGCATGAAGAAGAGAGCTTAAAACTATACCTGGGAGTGAGGCGAGGAAGTCAGATCAGACTGAAAAGAGCAAATGATGCCAGCACTGAGGGATGGAAGCTGCACAGGTAGGTGTCTCCCAGTGTGGTGGAGTAGACAAGGAGCCTTCTCTAGGCTGAAGAATCATAGTGAGTAAAGGTCCACTGATGTGAGGCAGCTGTGAACATCTCATAGCCTGCATTCATTCATGAGTTTATACATCATTCATTCAACCAATGTGTATAGGCAACAACTAAGTATCCGGGACCAAAATATACAGAGAGAGAGTTTCTGATTTTTTGACTTTTTGCAACTTTCTCACTCATGGGAGACAGTCAGTAAACTGTCCAGTTAATAATTAAGTGAATATTCACATAATGTGATAGTAGCCATAAGAAAAAAAGGAGGTTGTGGTAATAAAGAATGACGTACAGTGGTAGTGGTAAATCATTCAGAACAGGATGACCTCTTTGAAAAGACGTTTAAGCCAATGCCCCAACCACAAGCATTTGTCCTTTGAGAAGGTGAGGTGTAGTGGGGTGGAGTTTGGGGAACAGGGTTAGAGGCAGCGAAGCAACATCTCCCTAGCTCACTAGCCTGTGAGGAGGCCATGCAGCAGGAATGAATTTGGTGTGTTTCAGGATTGGAAAGGAAGAGAGAGTGACTGGAATAAAGTGGGCAAGGGAGAGAGTCGAAGTAAGTCACATTGGAGAGGTAGACAGGGGACAGATCGTGGAGGGCGTTATAGATGAGGCTATACTAGCCTGCTCTAAGTAGGCGCCTAAGCAGGAGTTTTGTTTCCATCGTGTAGTCAGTGGGGGATCTTTAAAGGGTTTTGGGTTTTAGAAATGTTACTCTTCCATCAGTGGGCAGGATAGGTTGGAGGCCTAGAAGACTAGACAGAGAGGCAAAGAAAATGTGAAGTGAATAGAAAATAATGAGTATAAATGGGAACTCTAGGGAGAAATGTGTGAAAAAAATACTTGGGCAGGAAAAGAGGAGGAATGGCGGATAACATCCATGGGCGATGGGTGGATGATGGCGCCATTTTCCAAATCTCTAAACTCAGCAGGAGGAACTAGTTGTAGTGGGAAGGCAAATTTCTTACATGGGTAACTTTTGAGGCTTTAAGAGCCCGAGAGAAGAGAGAAGCATGGAGTTGGGGAATGCAGTTCTGTTTGGAGCTTATGGAGCAATCAGGACTTGAATTAAAGATGAACGCAGATTTGGCAGGGCCTTGCCTTTTCTGTGACTTGCTAACTTACACGATAGGGAATCAGGTTTCACACACAGGGAGTCCTTGCCTCCGCTGTCAGCCTGGCATGGTTATATTATCGAGTGGATCAGTTCCACAGCTAGTCAATCTCTGCCAGCACAGCCATCTCCAACCCCCTGGCAAGGAGGGCATAGAACAGTTAATCTACCTTTTTCCAGTTCTTAGTAACTCCTGGTTTGTTTTCACCAAAGTATTGGACTATACTGGAAATATAGGTTTCTGTTTTTTCCAGCAGTTTATATAGGTCTCAGAATGGTACAGTCCGTGCACGTGGCGATGGTGAGAAGGGAGGCACGTGATCACTTCTTAATTTTTTCAGTGTTCTCTGAAATCTCCTGCACTCACGTCCCCAAATCCAGTACCTGCTCTCTTCTTCAGAAAATTCCAACCCTTCTTACATGAACAGGAAGTTCTGTTCCCTTAGCCCCTCCTGTATCTTCCAAATATGATCACCTAAGGTTTTAACAGACACTAAAGAACTTTTATAAAGGGTCAAATGAGAAGAATGCAGCTCTGGTCCCATAGGTGAAGGCAGATCGCTGCTCTAATTCTCATTCATCCTGTCCATCAACAAGTTGCTGATTTCTTCCCTATTAGTTAGGAAGTCAGCACACTTTATTAAGGTGAACATTTTCCCATTTTGTTCAGGACAGCACAGTTCAGTCTCATAGACACAATGTATACCCTTTCAGTTTAGAAGATATTTTCCTACCTCCTTGTGAAACAAGAAAGGCAGAATTATCAGTCTACACCAGTCATGAGTGCCTCTCCCTCAGCCATCTGAAGTGAGAAACACTTTCATTAAATCCTTTTTACTTATATATTTACTTCTAAATATAAGTATACATAGGAGAAGGGTATAGAGGATGACTTTCAGTTTATTCTACAATGTAAATAAAATTGTGAAATATTGCAACAAAGCCAACTTAGGTGAGGATGTAAAAGAAGTGGTGATTCATTTCTTTAGCTAGAGGAGTTTGGCTGGTGGGAATCAAGACAATATGTATAGCTTTTTTTTTTTTTTTTTTTGAGAAACTTGATTGTTAAGGGAAAAAAAAGACCATTTGAGCAATAATTAGAGGGTATTCAGGAGGTATATGTTGCTTGCTGTTGTTGACTTTTTACTTGTTTGTTTTGCTTACTGATAGCAGTGTTTGAGCAAGCTTCTTAAATGTCTGGCTGGAACAGAAGCCAGTCTTGAGATAAAAAAGATCAGAAGTCCAGCCAAGGCTGGTTACAACTGATGAAGTATCCAAAAGAAGCTAGAAGGGGGTAAGAATAGAATAGATTAGTCATGAACTTCTATCCCTCAGCAGGAGGAAGAATGATGTTGTCCCCCATATCCTTGATTTTTTTTTCTTTTTGCACAGAGCGTTATGAGGTCATTTGCCAATGGGGAACAGAGTAGAAAGATTTGAGGGAAATAGTATAAAAGTAGGAACAGTCATTAAGGGGAATGGAAGAAAAAACTGACCAGTGATACAGTAAAGAGTGACAGACAGAGGCTGAAGAATCAATGGCAGGGAGGACTATGGATTTCTGTGGCTTCAACCTGTGTGGATGGGTACTTTTCCCCAGCAGTGATCAACAGGTCTGACAGAGCGGAGATAGTCAGTGTGTGGACTGACCCAATGTGGAGGGGTGTATGTGACAAGGAAGTGGGAAAATTGGGGAATAAAGGAGGCTTAGGATCATAAACTCTTTGTTTTATGGAGTTAGAGCCCCAACTAAGCTCTTATCTGATAAATTGGTGGCATTCCAAACACTAGGTAATGATTTTGTTCTTGACACATGTTAGCTAGATATGTTATCCTTTACTTAGTATGCTGAAGGTTACAACATCTCTGACTTTTTCTCTGATAATAAAATGTATTCTTTGGATGTAGAAAGTTTGGCCTGAATGTAAATGTCTCCAAAAATTAGTTTAGTTTAGCTTATTTATTTTAATAAGTGATGAAAGCCACCTAAGAGACAATAAATCTTAAGCATATGTGCCCAGCAGAAGTGTTTGTATATGTAGTGTTTGCTTATGTTTTCCTTGAGGTATCAGCTGCTTTTTCTGTACACGAACCATTGTGAGCATATGGCATTTTGAGGTGAGTCATAGGAAATTCAGCTGAGTTTGTTAATTGCCCAAAGAGACAGGTATAAAACTCAGAAGGGAATCAGAATGCATCTACAAATGAACCTTAGACAGGTGTGACTTGCCTAATTACTTGCTGATAGAAAAAGCACAGCTATTCTAATTTATTTACATCCCACTCTAATGATATGAGGAGGCTCAGCAACTGTCAGATGGGGTGGGTTGGGTTTGTCCTCCTGAGTTGCTCCAGGCAGTGTGTTTTAAAGGAAATAAGAATATGGTTTAGTATCCTGGCTTCATAGTTATGTGGATCCCGCGGCTATATGAACAAGCTTTGTTTTTAAGCCTCTGTTAAAAATGAAGCTTTCCTCAGTTCGTTACAAATAAATAATAGTTTTTTCAAAGGTTAATTTAAAGCTTCTGCTAATAATCTTAAAGTAGCTGTTAGTCATAATAAAGAAATAAATATTTCCTGTGTTCTTAATTCTTACACTTTAACCTAGATATTTGCCCTGATAAGCCTGGACAAGCCCAGGCAAGTCTTAGGTCATAGCTTATTCCCCTTCCTTATTTGAAAATGTTGTTGCTTCTCTAAGCGTTTCTCAAGTTATTTCCTCTTTTCCTTTTTTCTCCTCTGCGTTTACCTCTTTAGGAAAGTTTTAAGTTAGCCAACCGGGTGCACTTAGACTGTGAAGTCCAGTTCCAGCCAATGGAATGAGGACAGAGCAATAGGGTAGATGCGTTAGATGTAACTGGCCCTGCCTCCGTTGTTCAGTGTCCTCTTGTAGCAAGGTGACTAACAGGAGCACCCTTTCTGTAGATAATAAAGTTGCCTTGCTGAGAAAAATTAAAAAAAAAAAAAATGAAGCTCACAATATGTAATCTCTTTCTTAAAAATGAAGCTCATAATATATAATTTTCTGTCATTCTGAAGACCAGGTGAGTCAACAGATATTTAAAGCAGAGAGCCTAGTTCCTAGTCCTATGGATATTTGTTTTTTTCTCATTTCCCACCTGCTTCCCTCAACTATGAAACTTCTAGCTCCTAACATGGGAGATCAAGTTAATGCTTATTGTGATTCTTCTCCCACAACAAGAGCAAAAACTACAGGATCAAAATAACACAACTTAACCATTATAAATAAATTGAGAGAAAGCAAACAAGAGAGAGAAAAGGGGAATGATATGGAAAGTATGGTAAAAAGTATTTGAAAGACTTGAGATGAAAAGTACGAGGACATCCCTTGAATTATTTTTGCAACTTTTTATTTCAAAGTAAAACTTGAAAAAATTACAGTTTGAAAAATGGTTTTTAATTTTGTTTCCTTTTTTTTACAAGATGGCAGATTAGAGGCTTATAGCATGCCTCAGCCACTTGGAAATAGCATGATAGTGCACAAAGATAAACTCTGTGAGCCTTAATTCAAGATAGAAAACAGGAATCCACCAGAATCATGAAGGACACCCTATATCCTGAGGAGGAGAATGTGGGCACACCGCCCCTGTGACAGTGTCTGTCTGATAAAATTTGAGTGAAGCCCCAGTACATGAAAGAGACAGAGAGCCTCCCTCTGTGTCTCACCTTTCCACTAAGGATCCAAGCAACTGAGGCCGAAGGAGAGCGCTTTGTTTCTTCCAAGCTCTGGAGCTAACTTGAAATGAGGCTTGAAGACATTATGAAGGAAAGGCACTGGGAAAAGCTGCAGGCATTTTGCCAGATTCAGGACCAAGAGCAGGACATGATTTTTAATTTGGGCTCATACATAGTCATTCTTTGGCAACTTGCATAGCTATACAAGAATTTTAGTCTTGGGCCGAGAGATTGGAGCACCTGGTCTGGAGGGGTTAAGGACCTCCAGAGCCAGAACTGTAGAAAGTGCTTCAGAAGTAGTTGCTAGAATTGTGATCTTCTCCATTGCAGGCCTGTGGCAGAAGGAGAGCTGCTACAGCTGTGGTTTCTTCTAGGTGACAAGACTTGCAGCTAGGGCCATCTTGGCAGACTAAAACCAGTCTGCATGTATCATTGCTGGGTGCCTACCCCAGCCTACTCCCCTGAGTTCATGGTCCAGCAGAGCCCTCACCACTTCACTCCCAGACAGAAATCCAGGCATTCAGAGTACCCACTTGCCTGGACCAGCAGCCTGAGCCACCCCACCCTTCCTGGACATAGATCATAGTGCAGTTGGGCCTTCTCTGCCTCTTGTCCAGGCAAATCTCCAAGTATTTGGAGCATTTCCTCACCAGGATCAGAAGCCTGAGCTGTCTCACCCTTCCTGTGCCTAGATGGTGGTGCACTGGGACCCTCTCCATTGCACATGTAGACAGATCTTCAGGTATTTGGTGCACTCTCTCACCTGAGTCACCTCACCGTTCCTATGAAGAGGTCTTAGTATAGCAAGGCCCTCTCCACTTCATACCCAGGCAGATCTCCAGGTATTTGGAGTTCCTGCTCCCTAGTTGAGCACCCTGAGCCACCTCACCCTTCCTGGACATTGATCATGGTGCATGGGACTCTCTACAGTCCAAGCCAAGATTGGCAGCCTTAGCTGCCACACCCTTTCTGTGCAGATATTTGGGTAAATGCAGGCCCCCTATGCTTCCTGCTCAGGCAGATCTCTAGGCATTCACAGCACCTGTTTTCCTGGTTTAGCAGCCTGAGCTGCCCCACTTTTCCCGCATAGAGATCCAGGTGTAGAGGAGCCTTCTCTTCTCCATGTCCAGGCAGGTCTCCAGGGATCCAGAGCATCCACTCTCCTGGATTAGGAATTTAGGCTTCCCCCTACATCACTATGCAGAAGACTTGGAGCCAAGGAGGTTTTCCGGCTTCATAGTTAGGCCTGTGTCTGGGTGCTTGGTGGCTGCTCATTGGATTCTCCTTTAGTACTGATGCTTGTGCCTACCATCAAGGGACCTGTATGTGAGCCAGCTCACCCTGGCCCTGCCCACTGCAGCTGGTGCCTCCCTTGGGGCTAAGCAGGGAGCTCAGACCACTATGTATTCCACAAGTCAGCCCATTTCCTGAGGCATCAAAGAACTTTTGCCAGTAAACAAGGATCAAGTATTACCCAGCTGCATTGGCCACAGCTGGCTCTTACCCATAAATGACATCTACTGTCTTCTAGGTGAAATTGCATGGCCCAATATAAAACCTGCCGACAGACGTACATAATAGGGCTATAGAAGCAAAGCTGAAATAACCTGCCTAGCATTTTCTATAGTTGCACTCCATAGGGAAGAGGGAAAAGGGAAATAAAAAAATTATAGAGAAAGATGAGGAAATTTTTTTTACCTGTATGAAAATAATTACACAAATTAGAAATGCCAACATCCCCAGATGAGAAGAAATTCTGACACCATGAAAAATCTGAATGTAGTGACACCGCTAAAGGATCTTGCTAGCTCTCTAGCAATGGTCTCTAGGGGAAAATGGAAACTCAGGAATGACAGATAAAGAATTCAAAGTGTGGATTGCAAAGAAGCTCAGTGAGATCCAAGACAAGGATGAAAATCAACACAAAGGAATTTCCAAAGCAACCCAGGAAATGAAGGAAGTGATACATATCTTTAAAATAAATCAATCAGAGTTTCTGGAATTGAAAAAATAATACTTGAAATATTTCAAAATACAAATGAAAGCTTTATACTAACTGGACCAATTAGGAGAAAGAATTTCAGAGCTTGAAGACCAAGCTTTCAAACTAACCCCGTCAGACAAAAATAAAGAGAAAAGAATTTTAAAGGATAAAGTCTGAGAAATATGGAATTATGTAAAGTTACCTAATCTGTGAATTATTGGCATTTCTGAGAGAGGAGAAAAAAGCAACAAACTGGAAATGCTTGAGGGAATCAGTCAAGAAAATTTTCCTAACCTTGCTAAAGAGGTAAACATCTAGATAAAAGAAATCCAGAGAAGACCTGCAAGATGCTATGTTGATGAAAATCAGCAAAGTGTATATTCACCACTGTCCAAGGTCAACACTAAAGAAAAAAACCTTAAGGGAAACTAGAGGAAAAGGTCAGATCACTTGCATAGGGAACCCCATCAAGCTAACAGCAGGCTTCTCAGAAGAAAATTTGTAAGCCAGGAGAGATTGGGGCCTATTTACAACATTGTTAAAGAAATGCCAACCCAGAATTTTATATCTGGCCAAACTAAGCTTCATAAGCAAAGGAGAAATAAATTATTTTTTAGAATAGCAAGTGGTATTGGAATTTATTATCATTAGACCAGACTTATAGGAACTCCTTAGTGAGTCTAAACATGAAAAAAAGTAACTATACCTGCTATACAGAAACACACTTAGGTACATAGCCCAAAGATGCTCTGAGGCAACACACAATAGAAACTACAAAGCAACCAGCTAACAACTTCACAATAGGAAGAAAGCCTCACATATCAGTAGTAACTATAGATGGTTTAAATGCCCATTTAAAAGGCACAGTGTGGCAAGCTGGATAAAAAACCAAGACCCATCCATCTGCTATTTTCAAGAGACTCATTTTACGCATAATGATATCCATAGCCTCAAAGTAAAAAATTGGAGAAAAATCTGTCATGCAAGTGGGAAAAAAGAGCAGGGATAGCTATTCTTGTATTAAATAAAACTCTTTAAACCAATATCGGTAAAGAAGAACAAAAAAGGGCATTAATGTTGCCCTCTCTCACTGCTCCTATTCAACACACCACTGGAAGTCCCAGTCAGAGCATTCAGATAAGAAAAAGAAATAAAAGACATCTAGATAGGAAAAAAAAAAGAAGTCAAAATATCTCTCTTCACTTATGATTCTATACCTAGAGAACCCTAAAGACTCCACCACAAGGTTCCTAGAACCAATAAAGGGCTTCAGTAAAGTTTCAGGATACAAAATCAATGTATAGAAAATCAGTAGCATTTTTATACAGCAATAACATTCAAACTGGGAACCCACTCAAGAACACGATCCCATTTACAGTAGTCACAAAAAAACTACCTAGGAATACATCTAACCAAGAAAGTGAAAGATATCTATAAGAGGAATGTAAAACACTGCTAAAAGAAATCATAGATGGCACAAATAAATGGAAGAATATATCATGGTCATGGATTGGAAGAATCAATCTCAAAATGGCTATACTGCCTAAAGCAATCCATAGTTTCCATGCTATTCCTATCAAACTACTAATGTCACTTTTCACATAACTAGAACAAAACTATTGTAAAATTCATATGGAACCAAAAAAGCATCCAATAGTCAAAGCAATCATAAGCAAAAAGAACAAAGGTGCAGGCATCATATTACCCAGCTTCTGACTATACTATAAGGCTACAGTAACCAAAACAGCATGGTACAGTACAAAAACAGACACACAGACCAATGGAACACAACGAGAGCCCTGAAATAATGCCATTGACAAAGATGATGAAAGAAGAAATAAAAATGATAAAGACAGAATAAAAAACTATGAAAATCAACAGGCATATTTAAGAAAAAGGAGAGGCATTTTTTAGAAATGAAAGATACATTCAATGAAATTAAAACCATGATAGACAAATTAAGCAGCAGTTTAGACATAGCTGAAGAACTTAAGAAAATGAAGGGCATATTTGGGACCACAACCTAGAATTTATGACCTAGAGAAAGAAGTGGATACATCATAAGAATGACTGAGAGACGTGGAAGGCAGAATGAGAATTTCTGAGAAGCTTCAGAAGGAGCATAGAGAGTAGGAGGAAGTGGGCACTATCTTAAATATATTGGCTAAGAATTTTCCAGAATTGCAAAATAAATGAATCCTTAAGTTGAGGATAGGAATAACTGCACTTGAACACACCAAAGTGAAGTTGCCGAGCACCAAACATTGAGGGAAATTCTTAGAAGAAACCAAAGAGAAAATACATACAATGACATAGTACTTGATTATAGTTTTCTAAAACTCAAGAGTAAAATAAGGTCTTGTTATAAGAAAGTTGGAAAAAAACTATGAGAGGAAAAGATTGAAAGAATGAAACTGTAAGAAATGAAAGAAGGGAACAGTTTCATGAATGTTAAATAGGGGAGATCACAGCACTGAGATTCAGGACACTCTTCCCCTGGTTTGTCACTTACTGCCTGTAAGAATTTGGCTAAGTTACCTACCTTCTCTGATTAAGAATATGCATGTCTTCTGGTTTTGTTTCAATAAGCTTCAGCCATCAGCAATCAGCCCATCTTGCACAGTGATTTTTATTTTCCACTAAAAGAGCCCAATGTGCTATATTGTGAAGGTGTCAGACACAAACATGAGAGAAAGTATGAAGTTAGCTTGCTGTCTAGCAAAAAGAAAGGGTGGAGAAATCCAGAATTCAAAGAAGAGGCCAAAACCCAGCCTCCACCTGTGATAGAGTGCCCTAGGCATTGAGGACCAACTGAAGTTTTGAGACTAGCCAGGAAGTGGTTTGCACAAAGCAGAGGTGCCCGTTTGATGTCTCAAACCTCAGATTCTTGCTACATCTGCTCCAGGCTGTGACTTACATTTTACTGCATGGGGTTGGGTTCTGTTTCTGGAAGTCTTGAACATGCTTTAGTTTTGAGTTGCTAATCATCTCTCTCTGCAACTTGCAAGAGATGCCCCTGGGGTTTCACTGATTCAAGTAGAGCAGAATCTAAACTTATTATGAAGCATAAAGCATGAGAGAATCAAACTGAAACAAGTTCAGAAAATAAACTGCATTTGGAGCTAAGTGAATAATCTTCCCTACTTCTTGGGCAGACTGGAACAAAGCACTTGTCTGGAATAACAACTGTTGTGTGCAAGTTGACATCTGATTGCCTTTTATTATCCAGAGGGCTGGCTTCAGCATGAAGAGGGGTGAGGGGTGTTTCATCAATGTAGGGTTGCTGGATTGGCTGGAGACTCTCCGGCTCTGATACATAATTTATACCAAGATGGGAACAGCAAGCAAGACACTGCCCATTATCAGGGCTTTTGCTTATGGACACAAACTTATTCCACTAAATCCCTTAGAGAGGAGACTTAATGGGGACTTTTCATGGTTCTGATAGTGAGTTCCAGGCTGGCTGCTGCCGTAAGAAAGGGACAAGTGAAAGGGGCTAGAGGCAAGCTCCTATATTGACACATGACCTTTGCATACTCATCCTAAGTAAAAATTACCTTGCCATCTACCTCTCCATTTATTGATAGTCTTCTATCACAGGAAGATTGTCTAAGTGAGTTCAGGGGCCACCAGACTCTGTTTCTAAAGCGTTAGGAAACACTCCTAAGGACTCTGGCTGTCAGGAAACAGGGACAAGAATTAGCATCACTCTCCAGGGTGAAGCATTAGGTGGACACACGAAACAATTTAGCAATCCTGGGAGTATTTGTGTCCTCACTGCCTCTCTGTTTCTTTATGTTCATCTAATAATTTGCACAGAATTACACTAGTACACTTTTGTAAACTGAGTTGCTATTTGATTCTCATGTGATACTTTGTTTACGTACACAGATGTATTTATGTAGAAAAAAGACGAACCTAGTCACTCATCTTTTGCAAGAATTCAGTGCACTGTCTGGTACTACCAGCAGGCTTTTTTATATTAGTTCAAGAAAAGAAAAAGAAGTAGGGAGGAAAAGAAGGAGGTAAGAAATAAGGTGGAAAGATGCATGTAGAATGCACATGTTCATTGTAGCACTCTTCACAGTAGCAAAGACATGGAATCAACCCAAGCGCCCATCAATAATAGACTGGATAAAGAAAATGTGGTCCATACACACCATGGAATACTATGCAGCTGTTAAAAAGGAATGAGAACTTGTCCTTTGCAGGGATCTAGATAAAGCTGGAAGTCATTATCTTCCGCAAACTAACAGGAACAGAAAACCAAACACCACATGTTCTCACTTATAAGTGGGAGCTGAACAATGAGAACACATGGACACAGGGAGGGGAACAACATTTACTGGGGCCTGTCATGGGAGGGTGGGGGTGGGGAGGGCATTGGGGAAAAGAGCTTATGCATGCATGCTGGGCTTAATACCTAGGTGATGGGTTGATAGGTGCAGCAAACCACCATGGCACACGTTTACCTATGTAACGAACCTGGGCATCCTGCACATGTACCCCAGAACGTAAAACTACAAACCAAAAGTGCATTGAAAAAATTAAAGAAAGATGCATGTAGGGGATTATTTTAATTCATACATTTACCAAATATTTGTCAAGTGTCTGGTGTATGCCAGACACTTCTAGTCAGTAGAGACATCCATAAGTAGGAAGCAAAATAGATAAGGTCTTGCCCTTTGAATTTGCATTCTAGTGAAGGGACCCATAAACTGATAATGAAATGTCAGATAGTTCTAAGGGAAATGAAGGAAAGAATTGCAAATGGAGGATAAGGTGTGCCAGGGGGTCATGGGCTTTGAACTAGGAGAAAAGGTCAGAGAAGAAGTCCCTGGGAAAGGTAACGATTGGAGGAGAGAGACTTGGAGAACTCTTCATGGCAAAGAAAATAGCAATTGCAAAAGTGCATTTGAAAACAACATGTTTTAAAGCCCCAAGACAGGAATGTGCTTGGTCGGTTCTAATCAGGGAGGTCAGGTGGCTGAATGGGGGAACAAGGTGGAGATGCAGAGGTAAGGTCTGAGAGTCGATGAGGGAAGTTTCTGCAGACACTGGTAGCAGTTGTAGGGATGCTGGCTTTTCTTTGAGTGATTGGTGGCTTGAAGTAGAAGAGTGATATGGTATGTTTTATTTATTAAGGGAATCACTCTAGCTGTTATGAGGGCATTGTGCAGGGATAAAGGTGACCCCTGAAGAATCCTTTGCCTTGATCCAGGAAACTCTAGTGCTGTCTTTGAAAACCACAAAAATAGGGGAGTGGCTGTATTTTGGACCCGTTTTGAAGGCAAAACAGATTTTGCTATTAGACTGGACAAAGGATGTGCAAGAAAAAGTCATCAGGAATGACTTCCAGAATAAATGGTTTGTATGGGCTGCCCAAACTGGAGCCAGGAAAACCAGTGTAGAGACTGCTTAGTCATCTAGTTAAAGCTAGAGCGTCCTGGACCATTGAAAAAGTGTGGTAAGACGGGATCTCCTTGCTCTACTCTTAATGCTAGGAGGACAGCACTCAATCTTTCACTGTTACATGTCATATTAACTGTAGGTTTGTTGTGAATAATTATCAAGTTGAGGATATAACCCTCTACTAGAGGGTTATAACTATTCTTACTTTTCTGAGAATTTCTATCGTAAGTAGGTGTTGAATTTTGTCAATGCTTTTTATGTATTAATTGATATGATCCATGTGATTTTTCTTTATAGTTTGTTAATATGGTAGATACTACATTGCTTTATTGATTTTTCATTTTTGAAGGAAATTTTTACTAAATATGGAATTCTGAGTTGAAAGTCCTTTTCTTTCAGCACTCAAAGAATATTGTGCCACTTCATTTGGCCACTAGTTTTTGATGAGAGATCCACTGTCAGTCAGTATTTTCTCCCCAATAGTTAAGGTGTTATCTATTTCCTGTTATCTTCAAGAATTTTTTTTCTTTAGTTTTCAAAATTTAATTATAGTATATCCTATTCTGGGTTTCTTTGAGCTTATCCTATTCAGTGTTTGCTCAGCTTCTTGAACTTGTAGGTTGTTTATTGCCAAATTTGGGAAGTTTTAAACCATTATTTCTTTTAGCTCTTCTTTGGCTCCACCATCTTTCTCCTCTAATTTGGGGACTCCAATTATATGAATGTTGGATCTTCTATTTTGTCTCACAAGTCATTGAGATTTCTTCTTCTATTTCAGCGAATTTTTTTTTCTGTTGTTCAGATTAGGTAATTTTTATTGCTCTATTATCAAGTTAACCAATTTCTCTTTCCCTCCATTCTGCTGCTTAGCCTATTTTTTTTTTATTACAGTGATTATATTTTTCAGTTCTAAAGTTTTTGTTTCATCCTTATATCTTCTACTTGTTTGCTGAGGATCTGTTAAATGTTCATTTGTTTCAAGTGTGTTCCTAATTTCTCCTGAAGCATTTTTATGATAGCTACTTAAAATATTTGTCAGCTAATTATGACATCTCTGTCTTCTCAGTGTTAGCTTCTATTGATTATCCTTTTTCAGGAAAATTTTCCTTTTTTTTTTTTTTTTTTTTGATGAAGGATTTTTTAATGGAAACCTGGACATATTGAGCTATGATATTATGAGATTTTGGATGTTATTTAAACCTTCTGTTTCAGCTAGTATTGTATCCACTGTACTAGCTAGTATCCACTATACTAGCTAAAACAGAAGGCTTAATGAATATTTATAATATTTAATAAGATATTGAATATTGCCCCCATTCATGTCTATTCAGAACCTCAGGATATGATCTTATTTGAAAATAGGATCTTTGCAGATGAAGTTAATTAAGGGTCTTGAGATGAAGTCATCCTAGGTTTAGTGTGGGCCTTACATCCATGACTTGTGTCCTTGTATGTAGAGGAGAGAATACAGAGACACAGGGAGGGCCATGTGAAGGCAGAGCCCAAGAGTAGGGTTATGTCATTACAAGCCGAAGAACCTCTGGAGGCTCCAGAATCAGAAGAGGTGAGGGAAAATGTCCTCTAGAAACTTCAGACTGATTGTGGCCCTGAAAGCACCTTGATTCAGATTTCCATCCTCCGGAAGTGTGACTGAGTAACTTTTCATTGATGTAAGCCAACTAATTGGTGGTAATTTGTTACGGTTGTCCTAGGAAGCAAAGTAGCTTGTTCTGCACCTCTCTGGCAGAGGAAGGGTGGAGGTGCCACAGTATCTGCCAGAAGAGCGTATCCAGGTTTTCCACTCAGCCTCTGATGATCCCCAAGGGAGGTGGCCTCCACCTTTTTGTGATTGAGGGTGAGGATTCTGGCTCCATGTTAGGCTTGCACTGGTACCACTGTGGCTGGGAGGGCAAGGTGTAGACCACTCAGACATCCTCACAATGTGTCTTCTGATACCTCATTATTACTGGTAGGTGGCGAAAGTCCTTACTCTCACTAGGGCTCTTCTGACACCACCCTAGTGGGTGGCAGGGCTAGGCTTCTCATTATTGCTGGGGTAGGAAGTTGGAGTTCAGGTTTCTTACCTGCAGAGTCCAGATCTCCCCTGACACTGCAGGTTCTCTACCTGTGCTGGGAGGTAACCCAGTTGGGGTGCCTCAGTGGGACCTGTCCAGAGTGCAAGTCTAGTCTCCCCAGGTTTTTCTGTATAGCGTTTGGCTGGAGTGCTATTACGTAAAAGTTTTCTGACTTGCTAGGCTGCCCCTTTCCTGACTAGACAGAGCAGGGTTTTATGGGGGTTCTTCTGTTTGTGACAATTGGCATTTCTGGGTTTCTAACTTGTTCAGCTCCAAGTTTAGGATATATGAGGCAAAACAACAACAATGACCAACCTACCCTGAGGTCATTCTTGGGTCCTGAGTTCTTGAGCTGATCTGCCTTCTTCTTTCCACTTTTCAGAGATTTTTTATATTTGTTTTCTATGTAATAACGAGAGATTTTAGTTGTACTTAGTGGGAGGAATCGGGAAGGATACATCTCCTATATATTCCGGAAGTGGCCGTCCTTAGATGCCTTTTAAAGATTCCTCATATCTTTATTCTTGCCAGATTGTAGAACTTATCATTTTATGCCCTTTCCTGGTGAGTATCATTCTTGGGCACTGCAAAGATCTAGGTAATCCTGTTAGATCAGAAATGTAATTATGAGCTAGAGATCAATCGAGTCCCTTAAACTCAGGAGGTCCCTGAACCTTGATGGAGTTTTCATCAGAAATGTCCTTTGTCCTTTCTCGTTACTTGTGAGAAGGCCACTTGAGTCATTGCTTTAAGGAGGAAGGAACATTAATAGTAACATTTTTTTTTTTTTGTAAAAGAGAGCCTTCATTTTAGAATTTGTTTAACCATAAAATTTCTCAAAAAAGGCTAGTCCTTCCAGAGTGAATAAGCTGTTATTCAGGTTATATGAATATTTTGTGAACCCAAATGTTCAAGTAAGTAATTACGTTCTGAAACACTGGTTTGTGAAAGGCAGTGGGTCAGTGTTCCCCTCCTCCAGGCTTTTCTCATGCAAACCAAGGCTACTTTCTGAAAATGAACCTTTCTCATTTTGTTCTCAGCTTTGTATGTTTCTCCCCTTGTTACTGAACACTTCTTTATTGCCGCTTCTCTGCCTGCCCAGTACTCACCGTGTTCATGGGCATTGTCTAAGATTTTCACAGGATGAACACTTGGGAAATAGCCAAATTCTGGTCTTGCCTTTACAGGACACATGTTTGATTATGAACTCAATTATGTTCCTCGACTTGTATATGGGGGGACAGCTTTTCTCAGAAATATTGTATACTGTGTGAGACCCAAGGCTGTATTTCCTACTTCATTCCTATCTTTTGGGATGATGAAGAAAATGCGGACCTAATAACCGATTGTAAAATGAATTAATGAAGGAGTTGAAGAGAACCTGGCTTAGATGATAGTAAGAGAGATTGAGTATTTGGTTTTTTTCATTAGATTGTATTCATCCATTCTTCCATCCAACAAACACTTATGTAGATGCCTGCTGTTTATTAGATACCTTACTAAGCATTGTACAGATTTGAAAAATGAAAAGAAAAACAGAGCCACAGGATGATATATACCTTGAACTTCAGGATCAGAAAGACCTGACTTTGGATCTCTGATCTGCCATGTACTAACTGTGTTGCTGTGAAACTAGCTTCTCAGAGCTTTGATTTCCTCCTATGTATGTTTGTTACAATGATTAAATGAAATACCAAACGTATAGAATTCCTGATGTAAGTAGGTACTAGATGCATGTTGGTTATTAACAAAACATGTTTTTCTGCCTTAAAAAAGTTTATAGTATAGTAGAGAAGGAAGAATATGTTTAAAGTAATTAGAACATTTTTAGATTTTCCTATGAGAGCAGCATTTTGTAAATTCAAAGGAGAAAGTTCACATCAAACTGGCGATGGGTTGTATAGCTTAAATGTAGTTGTATTACCGTTCATCATTCAGATTGGCATATACAGATGAATGATCTTCACTAACTTAGAGGTAGGTTTGAGGGTCAAGGATAAAGATTGGGTTTTTACATTTTTCTTAGTGTGCTGAACATTTTCATGTTACCCACCGCTCCAATATCCCATATCTGTTCTTTAGCCCTGAAGAGTGACTTTATGAGTCGGGAGCCTAATCTTCATGACCTACGTCTTTGCTGGAATGGCTTTGATTGAGTTTGGCCAATGGAAGATAATACAAAAGATTAGAAAGGGAGAAAGGATGACAGCATGGCTTTTGTTCCCCCAGCTTTCTCCTTGGCTGTGAATCCCTCCTCTTAAGATTCCAGCTTTTGGTGGGGTCCCTTCCATCCCTTCATCCTTTCTAAGTACCTGTAATGTCTCCCTCCCCTTGTGCCTTGAGGCCAGGGGTGTTCTACCTAGCCCCAGGATCCTGTACTATCCTTTGCTGATTTCTCCAGTTTCATGTGCTGTTTCCTGCCAATGCTTGAAATGATGCCTCAGTCCGCTAGGCAATTATTCTTGCTTCTGCATCTCCTCCCAGGGAAGATGCCTCATGGTAGCGTGGATCAATCCAAATAGCATTGAAATCATGTTTGCGCTCAGAAAAGTATGGATTAAAGGGAATGTGATAGATTTTCACGAAAGAACAAAAGATTGGGAGAGGAAGGGAAGGCTTGAGAAATTTTTCTTCTCAAATAAATTCACTGGGGAAATTCGTACCAACTTTTCCAGTTCCTGTGGGTTCTTAAGTTTCTTCCCATTTAGAGAAATCCATCTCTTTCTCTAGAATGTGACCAGCAGGCCCTGCTGTTGCCACTGCTTGCAGGGCTTTTAATCACCTGTATGAATGCCTGATAAGGGCTATGAAATATGGCCCCTGAAGGCCTCTGAACTGCCTTTTCCCTTCCTCAAATGCTGAATAATCATTGAACCACTCCACGGTTTCTGATATGAAGTTCGAATCAAGCCATGAAAAAACCCATATTTCACAAGGTAGAATATTTTTGGTTCCTGGCAGTAAATTTCCCTCACTCTCGCTGTGCTGTGGGACACATTGGGAAAGGTCAGTTTGGCACTGTGTAAATTAACTGGAGGGCCATTGGAGTTGAATGAAATCTATTGTAAATGTGTATTGATGGGCGTAGCATAGGCTGGCGGGGCATGGCTCTTGTGCCAGGGTGATTTGGACAAAAAAGCAGATTGTACCATGGGCCTTAGAACCGCTGTTATTGTCACACTGAGTAATTGCTGGAATAGTGTCATGAGACAATGAATGGCAGCCACATTCTTTTCCAAAGCTTCCTTTGGGAGTGAGTATTGAAGTTCTGCCCAGGATGAAGCCAATAGCTTGGTGTCATGAGGTCTTATCCCCTCAAGTCTGAGCGGTGCTATGTATTGCCAAGATCCAGAGGACACCGTTCCCATCGTCATCCACGTGAATGGAGCCCCCTAGAGTTGTGCGATGTACTGGCTGAGCAAGGATAGCCTTGAGTTCGTTACACCACAGCTTTAGGTGTAGGCAGCATGGTCCAGGGGTTGGGAGCGAGGACTCTGAGGTCAGATGGTCCTGGGTTGGATCACAGCTCTTCTGCTTGTTAGCTGTATGACCTAGAGCATATCTTTCAAAATTTTCTGAGCCTCTCTAGATACCCATTTTAAAAGTAATGATAATAACCCCTCCATATGTGATTTTGATTATAAAGTCAGTTAATGCAAATAAGGCACCTTGCTCAGCATGATAAGCAGTTCCACAGCGTTAACTATTAATGTTCTTATTACTTAAAATGTAGGCTCTTCCTGGAGCCTCAGAACCCAGTGTTGTCACAAATGATAATAATTAATGGAAAACGTGGAAGGGAACTTGATCTGCCATGTCCTGTTCAGAGCCCTTGGTTTGTACTTGACTCCTTTCCTTTTCAGAGTCATATAATGTCATCAGTGAGCAGAGGAGCATAACTTTCCTGCAATTAATTATTTAATCAATCCATTCATTTATTTAAAATATATTAATTGAACACCACTTCTTTCTCAGGCACTGTTTTAGACTCTGGGGAGCAGCAGTAAACAAAGAAGGCAGTAAACAAATCATGTCAAAAGCCCCCTGCAGAGCCCCTACTGGCCTGCTTGAGCATTATATTAACCATCTCATTTTACCTGCAGGAAACATGTTTAGGAGAGAGAGGGAGAACATTTAGAGAAGACTTTCTTTTTTTATATTTAATGGGAAGTAAAGCTGTAACTATTATTCAACTACCTTGACTCTGTGCTGCCTTTCGGGAGACTTGCTGCCATCCCCTTGGTGTTTAACCTCCCGTAGTTTGTGGCACCAATAGTTGGTCAGCCAGCAACATTAATTATGCACCTACTATGTTCTTGGCACTGCACTAGGCACAAAGAATACTGTTGCGAACACAACAGAAATTTACAGTTTCGTATGAATGTAGACATTAAAGATAGTTTGAAAGTTATTAGTGAAATAACAGTAAATGTTCAAAGAAGCACCTCTAACTGTGAGGAAGCAGTCAGGGGAGGCTTTTCTGTGGAAGTGACATTTACATTGAGACTTGAAGGATGACCGGGAGTTGCAGGGGAAAGGCAGGTAGAGGAAGAGCAGCTTCTGAAATCTAACTTTTTCTAAAAGATCAAGATTTTGGGCCATTTTTCTAGTAAGATTTTTTTTTCTTCCTTTTAGGGCTTGATGATTGGTTGGTCAATAAATATTTGTTAAATGACAGAATAAGTAGATGGATAGATCATCCATCTTCAATGAGTGAATGCATGAATACATAAAATCTTGCATTAGAAAAAAATCATAAAGATTCTCCAGATCAGGGTCATCATTGACATTTTAATAGGTTGAAGAGAGAGAGAAAGAGAGAGAGAGACAGAGAGAGAGAGAGAGAGAGAGAGAGAGAGAGAGAGAGAGAGAGTTATTTACCATCCTTACTCCTTGGCCTTCTTCTTGTTGATTTTTGGCTGCTTAATTAAGAAATTAATTTCTTTCATTAATTCTCTCCTTCCTTTTCACTAGATATACATAGCTCTTCCTTTTAAAAAGTACTTACTTGATTCAGGATATAAGCTCATTTTTTATGGTCAAGTGAATGGTAGCACTGCTGACTTGGAAATCTTGTGTACTGAAGAGGAGGAATCAGGAACTTCTGAAAAATGGACCTTTTAAAATTAGTCACAGCTTAACATCCACAGGAAGAAGCTTGTGCTTGCGTACCTTTGTTGGAAGTTTTGAGAATCCATGCTTACAATGTGCCATACAGCAAGACTCTGCCTTTGGGTTCAAGCATGGGCTGTTTTGTGTTGATCTATTGTAGACCAACTTGGAAGGCAATGAAAAATTACCCCCTCTGATGCCTCGTTTATGCAATATGGATCCTGGTGGAGCTTTGAGGGCTTTATTAATAATAGCATCTGATAGTTTATTGAATATGTGGTACCCAATTACTGGATTTGACAGTAAAAGGTATATATTAATGACTTGTTAGGGCTGACCTGGCTGGTAATTGATTACTAATGAGGCAGACTTCCTTTCATCTAGGCAAAGTAAGATTTTGAAACTCTTTTAGCTAGCCCTGCATGAATGCCTTAGGAGAGGTGATCTACTAAATGGAGGATAAATATTTCATGTAGAACATTTTACAGCACCCATCTTACTAATTTTTTAAAGGATAACTAGATGGTTACTGGAAAGTCCCAGTTGGCAGTTGTCTTTGGTGTTCAAAATTCTTCATGTGCAGGATTGGCCCAAAGTAATTGCAGTCATTGCTAGATTTATCTTGCTACCTGTAACAACAGGGCCAGGTCCTACTGACTGAGCATGTTTTCCTGCAATGAGTGAGTCATTGGCAATCTTTGTATGGGGTTTATGGAGACAAAGCCTATTTTATGCGTGCATTTCAAATGTCACAAGAAAGAACTATTTCTAGCCACAACTAGGATTGCTCACTGATACAAAGGTGAAATATTTTCCTTTCTTTTTGGCATTGAATTAAATAAATAACATGGTTTCCTGAAGATGTTACATGTATATTTTCTACAAAAATGCTCTGAATCTGTTTTACAAATTTCAATTTTCCATCTGACCCTTTTCCTCTTTATATTAATGAACTTCACCTAATTGAATCAAATGCCACAACGGACAAGAGTTCATTCTGAATTTGAGCTTCCTATCCCCAGGAAAGCATTTTCTTAGTAACACTTAGCAAAATGCTATCCATCAAATCACTGGTGCAGTTAGAATTTAATTTGCTCTATCAGCTGCCATTGTCATGCTACTTAACCTTAAAAAATGTAATTTTCCTCAAGACTTCATAATTCCCTTTACATTTCTTCTTCTTTTCTTCTCATTGCTTGAATTTAATAAACTCCTGAATGGGAAAAGACTGGGTAAGAGCCATTCTTCACAAGGTGACAGGGAAGGAGTGCCTTTCCAATTCACACCTACCTGTCTCTCACTTCCCAGCTGGGAATCCAAGGCTTTCCATGCTGCCTTTCCTCCTGCTGCTAGTCCACAGCATTCTGTTAAGGAAGGGGAAAGGAAGGGACTTACAGAGAAAAGAAGAGGCAGCAAGAATAGGAAAATAAAGAAAAGAATAAAAAAATAAAGAAAATAAAAGGAGGAAAAAGAAAAAAACTCAGAAGAAATGAATAGCAACAAAGGGTGGAAAAATGAAAGGGAGAAGCAATTGTGAAAAGTCAAAGAAACCAGGCCCCAACCCTTGACCCCTGCATACTGTGTTTTCACCTTACTGAATATGCAGCTCACATAAATATCTCCCTCTTTTGAGCTCTGCAGAGCATGTCTTCACAATTATTGGTGGTTTTTCCTCCAGGGGACACTTGGCAATGTCTGGAGACACTTTTGATGATCACCACTGGTGGTAAGAGGAGGATGCTTCAGTAGGTTAAGGCCAGGTATCTTGGGTCGAATAGTGCCCCCCCACCCAAATTCATGTCCATTCAGAAAACTATGAATGTGACCTTATTGGAGAAAAGGTCTCTGCAGTTATAATCAAGTCAAGACGAGGTTATACTGGATTAGGGTGGGCCCAAGTCCAAAGACTATTGTTCTTTTAAGATGAGAGAGCTTTGGACACCGAGACACAGACATAGAGGAAAGATGGCAATGTGAAGATTGGGATGGTGCTGCTACAAGCCAAGGCATGCCGAAGGTTGCCAAGAAGCACCAGAGGCTAAAAAAAAAAAAGAGAAAGGATCCTTCCTTAGAGACTTTGGAAGAAATATGGCCTGATGCCATCTTGATTTCGGACTTTCAGCATCCACAACTGTGAGAAAATAAAGCGATTGTTTTAAGCCATTTGATTCATGTGGAAACAAATTCCTAGGAAACTAACACGAGGAATGCTTCCAGACAGTGTGCAATGCACAAGGCAACCACCTGTAACAAGGAATTATATGATCCATGTTGAGAATGATGAGATTAAAAAACCCTGTTGCAGAGTTTAAGTTTGTAGGTCTCATTTAATCCTTTATTACATATGCTTTGAAATGTTTCTCTGTTTGCAATTTCTCACCTCATTCCTATATGTTATTTAAGTTTTTGGGCCTTTGTGTGTTGTTATGTCAACTATGTGTTAACTCTTGGAAGGCCAGGGGGCATATGTTTGCCTCTTTGATTCCTTTAATGTTAGTTAACAAGTACATAGTAGGAACTCAATAAATGCTTCTTAAATAAATGGACAAAGACTATTAGCACATGAGACAGTTGCAGTGAACCTGTCTTCACTCCTGTCAGTAGAGCATATTCTGAGGTTTTCCAAGTTGTGATTGATGCTCCTTAAGTTTGAGATGTCTTTGTAAATCCTGTCCACCCGGCAAGGAAGTTCTGATATGAGCAAGACATAGAAGAAGCGTGGCCTATTGGAAAGAGGTCTGGAAGGAAAGAAAAAGGTTCAATATATTTATCTTTGGGCAACTAACCTGTTCTCTCTGAACTTCAATTTTCCTTTCTATGAAATGCAAATAGTGAACGTAATGTAGAGTTGTTGTGAGGATCAGGCAGCTTACAACATAAAGAGCTTGACAAAAGTGCCAAGCAGAACTTTTAATTTTTGATCATGCAAAAACTGAAACAGATATCTTCTCCTGGTTCATAAAAGTGTCGTGTACCAGGAGACATAAATGTGTGCATGATGGAGCTATGAGTTTTGCCTGGCAAATAAAAATCATGGAGGAGGGAGTAATGCTTCACATTGTGCATCTCCTGTGTGCCAGGGATGTTTTTACATTTTATCCTTAATTTTTGGGACAATCTTATGAGGTAGCAATTGGTATTCTTAGTTTGGAATTGAGAGAGGTGAAACTCACAAAAAGAAGCTCACAAAGAGCTGAAGTCAGTATTGACAGACTGTGATTTAATACTAAAGCCCAAAATATATCAACGGAACACGGTGGTTTTCAAGCAGATATGAAGTCTAGAGTGGTTGTTTGACAAATTAAAGAAAGGTGATGAGCCCATGCTGCATTGGAACAGAAGATATATGAAGATAAGATGAAGTGAGCATGTGCTGGTAGGGTGTCATCTCTGTGTAAGACAACGTTTCTGACCCACCTTTGCTGTGCCATGTACAAGGGCTGTTTTTCTCTTGGTCTCCAGGACTTGCCTGTAATACGTTAATAGTGGTATCTACAGACATGGGCTACAGAGAAGATGATGGGCTATGGTCTCAGGAGTCCTGCAAGGCCCTCTGTTGAGTTAGTTTCCCAGGTCTGACTATCGGAGCTAGAGAATGACAAGATGGAAGGTCTGGAAAATGCATCAGGATAATACATGGTGAATCAGAAGAATATTTCAAAGCCTCTTGTTATGCTCCTATCAGAAATTTATAGTCTGACAGCTTCTCTTTAAAACTATTTATGCCCTGGTGGCCTATGCCCCATTGAAAAATATGTTAATCCATAGGAGCGTTTTCAGCAGAACAATTCGAAGAAAAAGCAAATTAAAAAATAGTGCATTTAAGTGATACCCAAGAGAATACTTCTTGTATCAGAGACCAGAATCAGGGAAAGCAAAAGCCTGTCTTATAGTTTGTTGTCTGAGCTAAGCATTTTGTGCATAATTATGTCAGACCTGCTGTCTTTGTCTGTTTTGTGCTGCTAGGCTAGGTAATCGCTAGTAAACAGAAATTTATTGGCTCCTAGTTCTGAAGCCTGGGAAGTCCAAAATAGAGAAATCAGTATCTTACAAGCTTCTTCTTGTTGCATTATCCCCTGGTGGAGGACAAACAGTAGGTAAGAGAGAGGCAAAGGGGGGCTGAATTTGTCCTTTTATAAGAAATCCACTCCTGAAATAACAAACCCACTCCTGTGATAACAGCTTCAGCCCATTAATGAGGGCAAAGTCCTTATGGCTAATCAACTCTTGAATGTCACCCTTCTTAGTACTGTTACAATAGCAATTAAATTTAAATATGGGTTTTGGAGGGGACAGACATTCAAATGATAGTACCTGCTCTCCAGAGAATTTGTATCAGAAGCCCACATGAAGAGAAAGCGTGGTGTTCCTCTACCATTGGTGGAGTACCAATGGTACCCATGAAAGTTGAAAGCCACTCCTTTGCACACATGAAACTATAAGTCTTACCTTTGGAAGACCCAGCTTTCATTACTTAGGTAATGTGGCATCTTAAATCTGGTCATGTGTGGATATTGAGGGTAATACTTGTTCGTCTTTTAAAGGGCTGATGAGGAAGGAACTTGTGGTAATCATCACTGCAAACATTTTAAGATATTTTTCTTTTGTCAAGGTGCTACAAGAGAAGATATTTGATTATTAGAGGAAGAAAGGTTAGCTTCCTACTATCCTCTTATCAAATTAATAATAATTTAGACACTAATGATTCAGTTCATTGGTTTCACATTTCTGGATTTTTTATAAGTTTACATCCAAAAGATCAAATATAAAATATACTTCTACATCTATTTCTTCCAGAGACAAATAACTTTGGGATTCTTTTCTGTTCCTCTGTTCGCCTTCTCTACAAGCTGAGGCCATTTATTTCTGTGTGAATAGTGACATTAGAAATATTTTCACACATCCTTCCTTTCTGGTTTACCTAGTTTTGACAAAACATAGACCAAGGGTGTTCTTTGAGCTTTTAACTTATATTAAAAGTGACATCTAATGTATCAGACACATGATTTATAGGACTCCTCAGATATTGTATCTCCTTCAGTGGGAAGTGCTGCCCACCGCCTGAACATTACAGATGCTGGGGGCTGACCAGTCACCTGTTCTGGGAAATCCAGACTGCCCCCCAAATCCCCCCCGCCTAGTGCTGATTCTGAGTAGCTAGGCTGACCAGCAGCAAGACTGGAGATTCTGGTTCTTAACGGGCATTTCTAGACTTGAACGGAACCTCACAATGAAGGTTTGGATTGTGGCATCTTGAGTCACTAAAGCAACTATGATACAGAGGAGGGCATAATACCCTGGGAGATGAACTCTGACCAGCTAGAAACAGAAGAGAGGAAACATACAGTTAGAAATTATTTCCCATTTCTTCCTTTTATTGACCTCTTGGAAGTATGGTTGATCTTTGCAGCTCGTTAGTAGATAACTCACATGCCGAGTGATCTGTTCTATCTACACATGGGATGTTGTGAATCAACATGGTAATGAAACATTTTCATTGTTGTGCATCTTTTCTTGTCTCCAGTTACTTTTCCTTTATTTATTTTTTTGAGATGGAATTTTGCTCTGTTGCCAGGATGGAGTGCATTACCTTGGCTCCATCTCAGCTCACTGCAACCTTCGCCTCCCGGGTTCAAGTGATTCTCCTGCCTCAGCCTCCCGAGTAGCTGGGATTACAAGTGCACACCACTATGGCTGGCTAATTTTTGTATTTTTATTAGAGACGGGGTGTCATTCTGTGGACCAGACTGGTCTTGAACTCCTGACCTCAAGTGATCTGCCGCCTTTGCCTCCCATAGTGCTGGGATTACAGGTACGAGACACCATGCCTGGCCGCTTTATCTTTACTCTTTAGGCCTATGGTTTGGGCCTCTCAAAGTAAGGATGAGCACTTTATTTCTTACCCGTGTCTCTATTTTCTAGAGACCTCAGGTTAAAACAACGTCTTAAGTTGAAAAGTAGCTTAATAATCATAAGAGGATCATGCTTTGGTTTGTGTTCTATATATCAGAAAAAATACACAGTTTTTGTTTCAATGATGTGAAAAAGAAATTAAAAATCTCTTTTCTTGAGGAGGATGAAGCGTCTGTTGTAGTACATACAAAACTCAGGAGGATGGAAAGATAGCTGACCAGAAAGTTCAGATGTGATTTCCAATTAGTTTTCCTTGGTGCAACAATTCATATATCCACTGCAGCTTTTCTACCATGCTTTGCAGAAAGCTGAGTGAGGGAAGTCAGTTGGATTGGCAGTGGGCTATCAGAAAACATTCAGGCTGTTGCCAGGAAAAGAGTAAGACAGAGTTTCACAAAACTCTATTTGCGAAATTAAATTGGCCAGGATCAAGATAGCCTTGCAGCTTCAATTTGGTTGCACGCCTATAAACAAGGACCATCAATACAAAGCAATGTTCTGAACAGCAAGGATGTATCTAATGGGCTGCCACTGAGGTCAGCTCTGGGTCAAGTTTCATTTCCTAATGAAAGGAAAAAGAGAGGACTGTGGAGAACTTAATAAAACCCATCATGATTCCAAAGTGGAAGGCCCTGCCTTTCCAGGAGAATGAAATACATGTCATTCCTGTGGCTTCACATTTAGATTTTATAAGCATTTTGCAGTGTGTGTGATTTTATGATAAAATCACTTGAAGAATAAAGGAAATAATGAAAGTAGCAAAGAAATGCAGGTATAAAAGAGGTTTATCTTGGAAACCACAAGACCTATCATCTGGATGAGTTACTGGAATTCAATTTTGGACAGAAAGATTTGGTAGAGAGAATGCCCCAAAACGGAGATCAGACTTTTAGGAAGAATAGGAGTAAAATTAGAAACAAGGGAGCAGATTTCTCAAAAACACTTGAGAGATGAGAGTCATATGAGGACCCAACCACTGAGTTGTGTTGGACGGTAAGAAACTAGAGTAGTGGTGGTTGTTATAAGAACCCTGACGTACCTTTGGAAAAGCAGGTGCTTTTTTCTTTCATGCACGGCTCAAGACACCGTGTGCTGAAACATTACAGAACACTTTAATTTCAGAGAGTGTAGCTCTGTGAAGGACACTAATGAGGCAAGTGATTTGCACTCGACTTCCCCATAGATGCAAATGCTAAATGGCATGGCTTATTTCTTACCCGTGTCTCTATTTTCTAGAGACCTCAGGTTAAAATAACGTCTTAAGTTGAAAAGTACCTTAATAATCATAAGAGGATCATGCTTTGGATTGTGTTCTATATGTCAGAAAAAATACACAGTTTTTGTTTCAATGATGTGAAAAAGAAATTAAAAATCTCTTTTCTTGAGGAGAATGAAGCGTCTGTTGTAGTATATACAAAACTCAGGAGGATGGAAACATCCATATACTTGAACAGGGATATTCCCACACCTCATGCATGTGTATGTGCATGGAACAACACACCTGGTGCATAGAACAACAGATCCTTTCTCCCAAAGTTGGTCCCTAAGGGGTCATCTGCATAGATTGTTAAGGTAAAATCACTCCAAGGTAGGGTTCAGGTAGGCACAGGTAAGAAGAAATTCATTTGATTATTTAGGCAAATCTAAGTGGAGAGCCAGTGCAGTCAGCTGCTAAGGCATTAGCGGGTTCATGGTAGAATTGTTGGAAGTGGATGAAAATCAAAGACAAATCGTTAACATCTTGGATAAGAGACAGACCAATTGGCATGGCCCACTCATGTTGGTTAGATAGTAACACAAATCTGTAATCTTTGCCATTGTCAGTGAAGGACCAGGGATTGAATGGGGCTGAGGTGGAATATATCAGTAGGAATGATAACCAATAATTGAATAAGGTTAAGCAGATTTGCAAACGTGAAATATGAAAACAGAGGAGAGATATATTAACATGATGTGCATGGCTCTGCATAATCAGCTAATAGTTTTGAAGTTCAGTAGACCAAGGAATTCAGAGGATACATCCAGTGTGGAGTTCAGATCATGGTCTCTCAAAGATGTCCTTGCCCCAATCCCTTGATTCTATAAATGGGTTACTTTTACATAGCTAAGAATCTTTGTAGGTATAATTAAGGTTACAAATCTTAAAATAGGGAGATTATTGTGGATTATTAAAGCAAGCCCAATGTAATCATTCAAGCTGTTACAATGAGAGACCATTTTATGTCTGGAATCAGATGTGGTAGAAGAGGAGGCAGAAGAGACGTGAAAACCATAAGGCTGAAAGCATGAAACAAACTTGATGAGCCCCTGCTGACTTTGAAGATGAGGCAGGGAAGCTGAGAGAGGCTCTTAGTTGACAGCCAGCAAGGGAATGGGGACTTCAGCCCTATAACAAAAAGAAATCTGAATAAACTGGAAAGGAGATTCTCCACTTAGCCTTCAAATAAGATTGTGGGCAGGTGATTTTTGCTTAGTAAGACCTATGTTTGGCTTCTATTCCACAGACCTGTGAGATACATGGGTATTATTTTAAGTCTCTAGATTTGTCATAATTTGTTATGGCAGCAATAGAGAACTAACATATTCACATATTTATTTTTACATAAATGTGTATATGGTCTTCTTTAGTGTGTGAACATACACAGATATTTGAGGAAAAGTATCACACTCTATATAACATATTAGAGTAAATAAATGGTTCATGGGTTGGCCATACATAGCTTTATGGTCAGTTGCTTCTGGCACACACCACCAAGGACTGATCTGCAAGCATGATGCATTTTGGCCATTTTAAATTTATTCAGTGATCAATTAAAAAGAGAGAGTCCATGTGTGAAATTTATCATACTGTCCACTTTTGAGGGCTGCTGGCTCCTAAATTTTGTCAGAAATTCAAACCCATCAGCCTTCACCCAAGCTTTTGCCAAACTTGACAAATCTTCCAGCCAATATATATGTATGTATCTGTGTTGATGTATCTATAGTGTACATACATGCAGATCTATAGTTACCATTTTCAAAGCAGTTTTATAATGTGTTAAGAATACTACAGAATTCTGCTGAATTGGTCCTGCTGAGATGTCTGCTTTCTATGGACTGGGGAACAGCAGGTGAAGGGGGGTATGAGGCTTTGGCTTCTATCAACACTGGGCCTGTCCTTTTCCCATAGTGACGTCTCTTGCAAATTTTCCTTATTTGTGCTTCCCCATGTTTTAAAAGCTCACCCATGAGTTTAACCAGAGAAAGTAGCTCCTGCTTCATTCTTTTCAAACATCCTGATTACAGGTATTGATCGACTTATGACCTATGCAACTTAACGACCATTCGACTTTATGACCACAATCGCTAGCCACGACTGCTCCGCGTCTGGCAGTGCAAACGTTGCCCAGCTGGGCATACGACAGTGCGGACCAGCTTCCGGCAGCACTACCATCTTCGCGTGCACCATTTCAACTGTACATATAGCCTATTCAACTTACGACCAAATCGTGTTACGACCGGTCTGCCGGTCCCAATCGTGGTCGTAAGTCGAGCACTAGCTGTATAAGAATTTAACGATGCACTCATGGGAGACACCACTCTGCTTGTCTGTCTTCTTCTCAGCACCAGACTGGGATGGACAGCCCTGCTAGGTGGTTGGGCAATATGTATGCACTCCTTAGTAGTCAACAGGGCTGTCTTCTGTGTTTTAAATCTAAGTGTGGATACTGGAAAATGCTAATTTATGGTGAGCAAGAGCTGGATTGACAGGAAGCACACAGCAGAGGGAGAGGCCATTTGGTGAGTCTGGGAAAGGGTAATGGAGATGGAAGTGAGAAATAAAGACTGATCAGAATAAAATCAAAGAGGTTAAAAATAGAATGGTTTAGAGTTAACCCAGAGAGTAGCTTAGTAAAATAACTTAGAAAAAGCGATTTGGATTTATATCTAGGAAGATACACGTGTGTGTTTGTGTGTGTGCGCGCACACACACATGTGTCTGTTAGAGAATAGGGAAAATGAAAAAAAAAAAAAAACAACTCAGGGAATCAAATACCTTCTTGGAGGATCAACTAATGTTCAAACTTGAGTTTATATCCTGAGAAACAATAAGGGTGGCCTTCTTTTTTTCTGAAGGTGAGAGGAAATGAGAGTCTAGCTTGCTGGCCTTAGGCTAGAATCTAAGCAGATGTCTGTCGTAGGGTGGATCAGATGAACTCAGCACAGATCTCATGCTGTGTCCCATGAGTCTGATGATCTTCTGAGGCTTTTTACCCTGAGAATTGTACTGGAAGGAAGTGAGAAGCAGGGCTACCATTCCTGAGGTCAAGTTTTTTGAGTTAGAGCAAGAGTTAAGACTGTCTTTACCATGGGCAAATGAGGAGGTATTCCTTTTGGTGATATCCTCTGTGGAGCACGCTGGAGAAGTAAGGCGACGCAGATTCCCGTTGTACATTTGAGTCAGCTGAGTCCCACGTGGGTACCAGGATTGTCCAACATTACACAGTTAGCAACATCCCTATCAATTGTTGTGAATACTCTCCATTTTTCTCAAGTTCTAAAATAATTCTATTCCCACATTGCCTGAAAATAACCTTGTTTCCTGTTTTGTTGTTGGTGGTGGTGTTGGGCAAACATTGGCACTATCAGTGTAGAGCTTATCTGTGAATGAAAGAACATTTGAGGACTCAGAATATTTTAACAAGGACTGAGTAACTCAGTTGAAACATGATTGTTATCTTCACATAACAAGGAGTCATGTATGTTAAAGGGATTTACTGAAATCCCTGTGGTCCCAGAGGGCTGATGAGGGATTAAGGAGTAGCAGCAACAGGAAAACAGATTTCAGCCTGGGACAAGAAAGAATTTTCTTCTAGTTAGAAGAGTCTAAAATGGAGTTAGCTAATTTGTGTGATAATGAATTCTATGTCTTCTGAGGTAATTAAGTCAAAACTGAATGATCATTTGCCAGAATGCTGTACAGAGATTTATGGAGCTGGCACAATAGCGGACAGGACTTGTGCTTGATAACTCAAGTATTAAAATTCACTGTTTCTATCAAAATTAAAACAATTTACACCTAAACAATTACACCTAAACTTCTTTATTCTTTCCTATTTGTCTTTGATTTCTACTCTCCATTTAAGTTTTGTTTCTATGTAGGGCCAAAAGGGACCTTGTGGTTAGCAAAGTTTAACTTACCTTCCTGAGTCAGCCCTCTCTCTTTCATTTCCCTTCTGATTTACTCACACATTTATCTCCTCTCCTTTGCCTTTCTAATATCTTCTTTAGGGCACTTTCTTTGCTTTAATATAGCATGCTTCTTTACTAAAACGATATTCCCTTAACTCTGCCAGTCCTTACATTTCCAATCTGAATCTTTTCATGAAGCAATAATTTATTTACAGTTTTAAAATTAAAAAGTTGGCATTTCCACTTCCTCAATTCATGCTCATGCCTTAAACTCTCTTTTTTTTTTTTTTTTTTTTTTTTTTTATTTTTTTTTTTTTTTTTTTTTTTTTTTTTTTTTTTTTTTTTTTCTCCATTGCACTTTTATTTGAATGTAATATTTGGGACAATTATCCAAAAGGGCCAATATTTCCCAATTTAATCTGAGGTCATAATAAAACAAGCAACAAAACAGTGTTTGGGATTTCAGTTTCTCATCCTTATCATCAAGACTCACTGCCTCCCATCATCAATATTTATTGAGCATTTACAGTGTACTCGGCACAATAGAACATACAGAAAACATTGTCCCTGCTCTTCAGGAGCTTACATTCTAAAAGAAAAAATACACCTCTTTTAAAATGGCATTTTTGTTTGGTGTTTTCTGCAAGGTACTGAGGAAATATTTTGTAAAGTGAGCTTTGGGTATAACTTAGCCCCATCATTATTTAGAGAATAGAGGAAGAGAAAAAGGAAGGATTTTAAAGGCAGACAATGACATTCAGGATAGGTAGAGTTTTAAAGGGACATAAACAGAATCTCATCAACTAAGGAGAGATTTGCTGCAGTAAATAGGATGAGGGAAATAGTTTGTGGGATGCAAGCAAAGGAAGCAGGGTATCTTAGACATTGAGTGGAGCCAGAAAGATCATGCGGCCTTTTTCCAAGTACACGGCCACCAAGTAGGAATGGTTGGTGTCAAGACAGAAGGCTAAAAAAGGTAATCTTGTGACAAATAGAAAGAATAAAGGATCCAAGTCGAAGGCAGGCTATAAGAGTATCAAGAAATTCTTAAAAACCAAAGAGTGATTTGGAAGCACAAAACTTATAGTTAATGCTACCCGATGTCATGATGGGCCAAGAACATTGTGGCTTCCTAAGTTAGAAAATGCCATATACCAACATCTTAAATGGAACATATTACTTTTTTTTTTTTTTTTTTTCCGACCAATCTCCCCCTCTCCCAGAAAAACATAGGAACTCATTTTTTTTCAGGGTGGGGGAGGAAGAGAGGGGACCATGGGACACAGTTGGAAACAGTAGTTATCGTAGTAGCATTTTTGTTGTTGTTATGATAAACTTTGTGTTTAAACTTGGTAAAAGCGCATTAGCTGCCGAGAGGGAATAAGGAATAAATTTCAAAAAATGTACAATTTCCTTTAGAGAAGTTTCAGAACCAAAAGACTAATTTACATGAAAATCTGTAGAGAAAGTAGTTGAAAAGTCCATTCATAAAACTTTTATTCCACTTACATGAATTTAATACACATGCTCTTAACAATTATGCTTGGATTATTCATGAAAATTTCATAAGACATTAAACAAAGCTAGCCATCATCTCAAGTTATTTCCCTGTTAACTATTTTTACAGCACATGCATGTTAGGCAAGTATCAAAAAAAAAAAAATCACAAAGGCAAAAAACCTAAAAAAAAGTGAAATACATGGGTTTTTGTTTTACTGCTGTGCTTGATACACACAAAGTAATGAATGCCAAGCAATTCATTTTTACTGCATCTTTACTTTTACATTTGTTCTTAGGCTGCCTAAAACATTTAAATACAAATAAAATGAGTGTAGCAAAAATAATGAAAGCTAACAGCAGGTAACTTTACAAATAATGGAATGTGAACCGTTTCTGCCCTTATCCAGAGTAAAATGGGTCACAACTTTGTCTAAAGGAACGCTTCTGCAGCTGTAGTCAAAGGGGTGAACTTTGAGATTGAGTATTCCACAGATAGACATGGTTTAACATGTGGCATCCATGGGATATTTGTTTCTACCACAGCCTTTTAAGTGCTCCAAACCTTAGAGTACCCACAATTACTATACCTGTGACTGGAACCAATGATCCGTTTTATCCCCCACCAGGACAAACCAACATGTAGGCAGTTTTCTTTGCTTAGACATGGAAGCAGTTTTAACAATGGCCCTTGTGAAGCCACAATGTACCAAAAGTACTATGCCAAACATTTATAACTTGTATAAAAATTCCACATCCCCATATTGGCCACCTCAAGATGAGAATAGATTAATTCCCTAAATGGTAACTGGCTCTACTCCCCTAATATTAAACATAAAAACCACATGGGAAATATAGAAATTCAAATAGAAGTAACATAAACCTGTCATAAATCGTAAACAAAAAACTATTTGTGGGACAGCATGGATGACAAATGGCCTACTGTGTAAATTTTAGAATGAGGCAGACAAAAGTTGGAAGGCCGGTTAATTTTCCCCTCCTTCTCCTGCTTCAGCTTCATCTCCTTGGGTATCCGATGTCCACAATGTTAAGTTGTCTCTCAGTAA
>NW_016107731.1:877541-882318 GCF_001604975.1 Cebus imitator | reverse complement strand
ACAACATTTTTATAAGCAACTGAGAGAAGATTCCTCTCCTCATTGGATAATTCAGCTCCTTGCTCAGTTACAGACTTCATGCAGGCTGCCATGTCATCATATCGCTCAGCCTGCTCGGCCAGTTTGGCCTTCTGAACCAGCTCATTTTTCTCCATGACTGAATGTTCTGACTTGAGACGTCGGTTAGGGTGACCTTAAACTCTTAACATATGACTCTTTTTGCCCCTCAGCTTTATTGGGGTATACTTGACAAATATAAATATATATTTAAGGTATACAACATGATGTTTTAATGTGCAGATACATTGTGAAATGACTTCTACAATTAAGCTAATTATCTGTCACCTCCCATAGTTATAATTCTTTTGTAGCGAGAACAATTAAGATAAAGTCTCTTGGCAAATTTCAAGCATATGTTAATAACTCGGTATTATTTATTATTAACTATGGTCAGCATGCTGTAGAGCAGGTATTCAGAATTTATTCATCTCTCTTAATTGAACATTTGTATCCTTTAATCAACATTTCCCTATTTTCCCCAAACTCTACCTGCTGAAAACCACCACGTTACTTTTGTTTTTTATGAGGAAAATTAAAAGTAAAATTATGCAGTATTTGTCATCCTGACTCTGGTTTATTTTATTTAGCATAATGTCCGTCAGGTTCATCCATATTGCCATGAATGACTGATTTCCCTTATTTTCAGGCTGAGTAACATTTTTTTTAATATGTAACACATTTTCTTTATCCATTTATCTTTAGATGAACACTCAGGTTATTACATATCTTGGCTATTGTGAATTATCTTGCAGTAAACATGGGGGTGCATATATCTCTTCGAGATCCTAATTTCCTTTCCTCTGAGTATATACCTAGAAGTTGGATTGCTGAATTATATGGTAGTTTTATTTTTAATTTTTTGAGACACCTCTGTACTGTTTTCCATAATGCCTCTACCAATTTACATACCTACTAGCAGTATACAAGGGGTCCCTTTTCTCCACATCCTTGCCAATAATTATCTTTGTTTTTTTTGTAATAGCCATTCTAATAGGTATGAGGTTATATCTCATTGTTGTTTTAATTTACATTTCCCTGATGATTATTGACGCTGAGCATCTTTTTCTACACCTGTTGGTTGTTTGTATGGTTTTTCTTGAGAAATGTTTATTCAGGTTCTAGCCTATTTTTAAATTAGGTTGTGTTTTAATTTTTCTATTGAGTTGTTTGAGTTCCTTGTATATTTTGAATATTAACCATTTATCAGATGTATGATTTGCAAGTATATTTTTCCATTTTGTAGGTTGCCTTTTTACTCCATTGATGGTTTTCTTTGCTATTTAGAAAATGCTTAGTTTGGTGCAATCTTACTTGTCTATTTTTGCTTTTGTTGACTGTGTGCTTTGAGAGCCATATCCAAAAGTCATCACCCAGGCCAATTTTAACAAACTTTTCTCTTAGTTTTCTTCTAGTAGTTTCCTAGATTTGTGCCTTATGTCTAAGTCTTTAAGCCATTTTGTGTTGATTTTTACACGTGGTTTAGATAAGTGTTCGATTTCATTCTTCTGCATGTGGGTATCCAGTTTTTCCAATACTATTTGATGAAGAGACTGTCCTTTCTTCATTTAGTGCCCTTGGCACATTTTTGAAATCAATTGACTGTGCTTCCTCAGTTTTACTTCTGGGGCCTTCATTGTATTCTATTTATCTGTATGGATTATTATTATTTTTTTTTTGAATGCCACTGTCATGTGGTTTTGATTACTGTAGTTTTGTAACACATTTTGAAACCTAGAAGTGTAGCGCCTCCAGCATTTTATTTATTTGCTTAAGATTGATTTGGCTATTCAAAATCTTTTGTGTTTCATATCAGTTTTAGGACTTTTTTTTTCTATTTTTGTAAAGAATGTCATTGGGGTTTTGATAAGAATTGCATTGAATCAGCAGATCACTGGGATAGTATGCACATTTTAACACTATTAATTTTTACAATCCTTGAACATGGAATATCTTTCTATTAATCTGTGTCTTCCTTAAGTCTTTGGTTAAGTTTATTGCTAAATATTTTATTCTGTTTGTTGCTATTATGAGTGGGTTTCTTTCTTAACTTTCTTTTCAGATGCTTTGTTGTGTAGAGAAATGTAATTAATATTTGTATGCAACTTTACTGAATTTATATATTGGCACTAAAAGGCTTTTTGGTGAATGTTAGGGTTTTCTACATATATCGTATATAAATTGCAAACAGACATAATTTTACTTCTTCCTTTCTGATTTGGATATTATTTATTTATTTATCTTGTCTAATTGCTCCAGTTAGGAATTCTAGTACTACGCTGAATAGAGGTGATGAGAGTGAGAATCTTTGCCTCGTACCAGATCTTAGAGGGAACCCTTTTGGCTTTCCCTATTGATTATCATATGATCTGTGGGCATTTAATATATGGCCTTTAGTGTGTTGAAGTAAGCTCCTTTTATATCTGTTTTGTTGAGAGTTTCAATCATGAATGGATATTGAACTTTGCCAAATGCGTTTTTGGCATCTACTGATATAATCATTTAGGGTTTTATCCTTTTGTTGTTGTTGTTAATGTATCGTATCACATTGATTGATTTGTGTATGTTGAACCATCCTTGCATCCCAGGGATAAATCCCACATGGTAATGGTGCACGATCCCTTTAATATGCTATTTAATTCAGTTTGCTAGTATTTTATTGAGGATTTAAAAATCTATGTTCATCAGGAATATTTGTTTATAGATTTTTTCCTTTTAGTGTCTTTGGTATCAGTGATGCTAGCCTTATAAAATGAGTTTGGATGTGTGCTTTCTTTGTATCTTTTTTGGAAGAGTTTAAGAAAGATTGGTTTTAACTCGAATGTTTGGTAGAATTCAACTCTGAAGCCTTCTCCTCCAGGTCTTTTCTTTTTGGTGAGGTTTTCGATTACTGATTCAATCTCCTTATTTGTTATTGGTATGTTGAGGATTTCTGTCTCTTATTAATTGAGTTTTGATAGGTTGTATGTTTCTAGGAATTTATCAGTTTTTTTCTAGATTGTACACAATTTGTTGGTATACAATTGCCTGTAATAGTCCCTTGTAATCTTTTTATTGCTGAGACATCTATTGTAATGTTGCTCTTTAATTTTCAATTTGTATTTGAGTCTTCTTTCTCTTAACCTATCTAAGGGTTTTTGGATTTTACATATTTTTTTCAAAAACAAACTTTTAGTTTTGTTAATTTTATAATTTTTTTCCTATTCTCTTTTTGATTTATTTCTGCTCTAATATTTATTTTATTTCTTCTGCTAATTTTGGTCTTTCCTTTTTTTCTTTACTAGTTTCTTGAAGGTAAAAGTTTTTTTTTTTTTGAGATTTCTTCTTTTATAATGTAGACATTTATAGCTACAAAGTTCTATGTTGTTATTGCTTTTCCTGCATCCCATTAAATTTTGTTTTGTAGCATTTTTGTTTCTGTTCATTTCAAAATATTTTAAACATTTTTTTACATTTGTTTTACTCAATGGTTGTTAGAGTGTGTTGTTTAATTTCCATATATTTTCTCATTTTCTTACTGTTATTGATTTCTAGTTTTATTCCATTGTGTTCAGAAATGATACTTGGAATCAATTTCAATCTTCTTGAATTTGTTAAGATTAATTTAGTGACCTAACTTTTGATTTTGGAAATGTTCTATGTGCAGTTGAGAAGAATGTCTATTATTCTGCTGTTGGGAAGAATGCTCTATATATTTCTATTAGCTTCATTTGGTCTGTAGTGCTGTTAAGTTCTGCTTTTCCCTTACTGATATCCTGTTTAGATGGTCTCTCCATTATAGAGCGTGGAGTATTGAAATCTCATACTATTATTGTGCTGCTGTGTGTTTTCTTCCTTAGATTTGTCAGTGTTTGCTTTATATACTTAGGTTCTTTGTTATTGGTGCATATGTAATTTTAACAGTTTTATCTTTCTAATGAATGGGACTTTTTGTATATAACAACTTTTTTGTGTTTTGTAACTTTTTTTTTTATTGATCTACTTGGTTTGATATAAGTACAGCTATCCCTGCTCTGTTTGAGTTACTTTCACATGGAATATCTTTTTCTACCCCTTAACTTTTAGCCTATGCATGTCTTTAAAGCTCGGGTGAGTTTCTTATAGGCAGCATATTGTTGCATCTTTTTTAAAAAAATCCATTCAGCCATTCTATGTCTTTTGATTGGAGAATTTAATCCATTTCCATGTTTTGATGGTCTTGCCATTTTGTTAATTGTTTTTCAACTGTTTTGTAATTTGTTTCTTTCTTCTTTGCTTCTGTCTTCCTTTGTATTTGATTACTTTTTGGGGTGCTATGCTTTGATTCCTTTCTCTTTCCCTTTTGTGCATCGAATAGAGGCTGCCATGAAATGTATGTAAATTATCTTATAGTTATAACACTATTTTTTGCTCCTAACAACTTCAGTCACATACAAATACTATACTTTTACTATCACATACGTTTTATGTTATTGAAGTTACAGTTAACATATTTTAATATTTTTATCCATTAACACATTATTATATCTAGCTTTTTAAAATACTTTTGTCTTTTAACTTTTATAATAGAGTTATACTGGTTTACTTACCACCATTGCAAAATTAAAGTATTCTGAATTTGACTATATACTTACCTTTACTAGTGAGTTTTATACTTGCATATATTTTCATATTACTAATTAATGTTCTTTTGTTAAAACTTGAAGGACCCCCTTAGCATTGTTTTTTTTTTTTTTTTTTA
>NW_016107731.1:867954-877531 GCF_001604975.1 Cebus imitator | reverse complement strand
TTTTTTTTTTTTTTTTTTAAACCTAGTCATAGGTTTGCTTGAGGATCCATAATTGGGCTAAGTTCAGAGGGCCTGCTGTAGGGGAGAGGGATAGGCATGTCTCCTCCTGGATGCCTGGACAGATAGGACTGACCCTGGACTGCAGCGGAGCAGGATTGAAACAGAATCTCAGTGCTGCTTAAGGCTCCATAGCTGGGACTGAGGTTGGAGGGTCTGCCACAGGAAGCATGGATGTAAGTCACTGGGTTCCCAGGCAAGCAGAGCTGACTCTGGACCATGGTAGGGCAGGGCTAGAGCTGGGTCACAGAGTTACTTCAGGACCTACAGTAGGGACCAAAGCCAGCTGGATTGCTACCAGGAGGTGGGTGTGTCTCCTGCTCTTACCCAGTTCCCTGGGTGGGCAGGACTGCTCCTAGACTGGCAGGGTGGGGCTGGGAGCTAGAAATGAATCACAGAACTGCCTCAGGATTTGCAGTTTTAACCAAGGGCTTAATACCAGGACCGTGGACAGGTGTGGCTTCTCCTGAGTTTCTTGGCACATCAGACTGGTTGCAGGATGGAGGCCAAGTGGGGCTGGAGCTGAGTCTATAGGGGAATGGGGCTTCTTTGGTCTGCAGCTCTGGCCAGGCTTGGTGAGACTGCCCCTGGGGCATGGGCCTGCTTTCTCAAAGGGGACATCTTTGGTTATGAGTGTTACAAGGGTTTTTCAATTTCCTGTCTGGATTCTAAAGCTCCTTCAAAGGCACTTTTCTCTGTGGATGGTTGCCAGATCGATTTTTGTGTGGGCAAATGCAAACTGGGCACCTCCTGTTCTGCTATCTTACTGATGTCACTTTGACATACTGCTCTTTCCTCATCATTCTACTGAGTGGTGGGTACTTAGGTGTTTGTTCTCATATTCTTTGTAACTTTCTGGTTTAAAAAAATTCTGATGATAATAAGCCTTTCCAGGATCTCTTCCTTGTCAAATCAAACAGCGTTTTCTCAGTCTTTGTCCCCACTTCGATTCTTCATGTCCTTTTTATATGGATGATACATTTCCTCACTTCTGGAAGTTCTCCCTTCCCTTGACTTCCATGGCAGGATCATGTTGATTTCTTTTCTATTACCTCTCACATTTCTAACCATAGTTTGCCCAGGGAACAATCTTCACCTATTTTTCTTCTTCTTCTTTTTTTTTTTTTTTGAGACAGAGTCTCAGAGTCTTACTGTGTTGCCCAGACTGGAGTGCATGAGTGCAGTGGCGTGATCTCGGCTCACTGCAACCTCCGCCTCCTGGGTTCAAGCAATTCTCCTGCCTCAGCCTCCTGAGTAGCTGGAACTAGAGGTGCACACCGCCAAGCCTGGCTAATGTTTTGTATTTTAGTAGAGGTGGGGTTTCACTGTGTTGCCCAGGCTGGTCGCGAACTCCTAAGCTCAGGCAATCCACCCACCTCAGCCTCCCAAAGTGCTGGGATTATAGGTGTGAGCCACGGCGCCCAGCCTTTTTTTCCTCTTTCTCTGTGTTTATGGCATGTTTATGATTACTCTGTTTTAGCTATAGTCCTGATGCAAACGGCTCTCAAATTCATTAATTTAGACCTGACTTCTCTCCCAAATCCCTGCTCCAAGAGCTCTCCTTGGTTCCCCTAAGTACCTCAGAGCCAGCATGGTGAAAGCCCGATTGACAACCCTCCCCTTGCCCCACTCAGCTCCTCCTGCTCTCTCTTGACTTGCTCTTCCTTATATTACCATTATTCCACACTCTTCAGGCTCTAAATTTAGTAATCAGAGTTGATTCTTTCTTTCTCTGACTCCGTAATCAGTGCCCAGCTTTTATATTCTACCTATGATTTCTTTCAGGTGAGCAACTCCCTTTCCATTCCCCCATCTCTCTTTTAGTGTGATGCTTATTACCTCACATCTAACCTTTCTCATTCGCTGTCTCCATGCACAAAGTCTCTGTTCTTTTCCATCATAATTTCCTCACTCTGGAATGATCATTCTTTTCTTCAGACACCATCACTAGCTTCCCTTGGTGAAAAAATTAAATATGGTGTGAAATTCAAGATCTTCCACAACGTAGGTCCCAGCTCTCTACACGCTTTATCCACCACAAATAGCAGCCGTTAATAATAGTGAGCATGGCTGAGAGCTCACCGTGGGCCAGCATAGTGCTAAATGATTTTAATAACCTGATTAAATAGATACTATTATTATAATTCAATAATTAGATTAATTATTGAATTATAGTTTAGATTATAATTAGTAATTATAATTAATAATTAGATTGTTAATTATAATAATTAATAATTATAATTATATTTAAATATATTAAAATATATTATAATAATTATAATTAAATATAATTAATTATAATTAATAATTAATAATTAGATTAATTATTGAATTAATTATAGTCATAGAATCAGTAAGCATTTGAGCCTAGGTGAGGTGATTCCAGATCCTGCCACCACTTCGGTGCTTTATGGGCTTAGCACCTACCTCTACCACATGAAGCTTTAACCTGGAGTTTTAATGCTTCTGCCATTGACTGCTGCCCCACCCCCCACTCACTGGACTGTTTTTCTACAGATGTTGTGTTAGAAAATATCTTCTTTCTTACGGACTCTTTACTGACCCCTGCCCCATATTTGAAATCCTACATTATTTCCTTTGCACTTTTATATACAACTGTATTGATTTCTTATAGTAATGTGTGCTCTTAGCTTCGCAGTTTTAATATTTTTTTATCTCCATAGAGACAGAAACTATGTTTCAATCTTGTTTTTTATTCTGTAAGTTACTTAGAAGAGCACCTTATGAACAATATGGTAGGCTCGTCATTTGAATTAAATTGGCTGGTAGCTCATCAACTAAATATCAGAACTTGTCCTAATTTCTTACAATGCACCTTTCATGCTTTTATGATTGTTACTTCTTGCATTAGTGTTTAGACAGCCTGCAGAGCCACATTGATTTATATGTCATACACACACACACACACACACACACACACACACACACACACACACACGTCATTGATTTATTTATACCTCAAGAACTGCTCTGCTAAGTGAGGGAAAGAAAAGCCTCATTTCCACAAGAGACAAGCACTAGTAACTGAAAAAGTGTCATAGCAATGTCCAGACAGAAGGAAAAATTTTTAAGTTTGATTAATTAGAATTAATAGCCTCGTTTTGATCTCCTACATTAGTGAGAAGAGATTCATCTAAGCTATTCAAGTCAATGTGGAGTAGTCTGAACTTTTTCTACATAGAAGTTCATCTGGAAGAACTAATTTTGAGTTATTTGAATTTTTCTGATCCTGAGGGTGTGATGAGCACTTGACTGCTGGCTGTAGCTCTCCATTGTCTTTGTTACCCAAGATGGACGGATACAACCGTCTCAGCAACTGTTTGCGAAAATGAGTTGAAACTTACCATTTGCTAGCCCTGTCTCAGAGAGTGGGTGATAGAATTTTTGCCTCTCTTATGTGAAACCCATTCTTACGTTCTCTCTCTACAGCCATTTGTTTCTTTGCAGAGCTGTCTGAAATTATTCATATTTCTGATTTTTTATCCCTTTTTCTCACTCAACTGTTTGATTTTTTCTCAATCACACCGCTATTTTTCAGTTCTGCTTTCTAAGAGCCTTTAAGCTTGTTTGGTGTGTGATGAATACATTTTTTTAAATGTTTTGTGACAGAACATTTCTGGGGTAAGGGAGTGATAAATATCAAATCAAGTGGAGGCTAGAAATTTAATTTTCCCTATCAGGGCCAATCTGTGCTTCGTTTTATCCTGACAAAAATTGATATTTTATCCCTGTGATAATGGAAGACTCTGATTATAGTGCCTTTTCATAATTTGTTAGAAAAAAATCTTTTTTTTCCCCCCTGAGAAACCTGAATCAAAGCAGAGTGGATTCTGTGCACATAGTGAAGAAAGGCACCTGATATTCCTTTGGACCTTTGTGTCCCCAAGCCTGGCAGCAAGCATTTTCATAAAGTTGCTCAGGTTCTTGTTTAAATGTGTTGCTTTCTGGTCTAATCTCTGGTTGTTGCCAAGAGATTTATCTAGAAAAGGCTGTGACAGAATCCTCCCTACTTTCTTCATTCAGCTCCATTTCTTAAATTAAGGAAGACTTAAGCATCCTGAGACGATAACCTTTTAAGTTAAAACTGGTTAAGGCTAGAGAGAAACTAAGTAGTACTTACTTAATGAAGACCCATCAAGGGCTTGCTTCCAGTCAGGTAACATTTCAGAGATCTTTACATATTAATTCATTTAATGATCATAACATTCTATGATGCGGATCCTATTTTTAATTCCCATTTTATGGTTGAGGAAACTGAGGCAAAGAGAAGTTAATCGTTAATGATTCAAGTTACCAGGAAGTGGTAAAGCCAGGATTCAAATGCAGGCGGGCAGCCAGGATCAATACTCTTATTAATCGCCTGCTCTGCTGCCTCCACATTAAATTGTTCAGTTAGGTGTGCGTCTACCCTCCCATCCCTCCCAGGCATCTTCCCAGGTCTTCAGTAGTTCCGTCTCTGAACTACTCTTTGGAAGGATGTTGCCAGTCATATTTTTTACACTCCCCAAAGAAGTTATGCCAGAAGCATTCAGGAAATGTCCAGACTCCCAAATCCCAGAATTACATCTGCCTCAGAAGTATAGTCTCAGCTCTGTCAGAAACAAACCAGATGATCTTGGGGGTAAAAAAAAAAACTTCCTTTACTGTCTTCCTTGTCCATCTGTAAAATAACATAAGGCTCAGCTAAGTTCCTGCTTCTGTTTCAGCAATAAAGGCTTATCCTTGACCCCTTCTCTGTGATACCCAGCTTGTGGACCATGCTTAGAAATATGTCTCAGTTCAGACTCTGTCTTCTGGGGTCTCCCGCTTGGGTCAGCTAAAACTTTTCACCAAGTCTGAAATAATGTGTATGTATGTGTGAATATGTGTCTTTTAATTTCATCTCATTCCATAGAAGCCCAACCATTAAGTTAAGAACTGTTTTAGAACCAAGTGAGAAAACCCAATTTAAAATGGTTTCAGCAAAGTAGAAAAATTTATGGGCTCATCTAAATCAAAAGTTTGGGAGAATGGAATTTTTATGCATGATTTTATCCAGAAACTAAACAATGCCATTAGAATTCAGTCTTCTGCTGTGCTCCCCTCTGTGCGGAACGTATTTTTGGCAGGGAATTCTAATAGAGAGCCTACTTTACTCCTAGAGATCCAAGTTTATATGTTACTAATTAGTAATTCTAGCATGAAGGGAATGGCATGAAGCATCTTTCCTATTAGGTCAAATGGAAGTCCTAGAGCTACCTCTTAGGAGAGTGATTTTGGGGCCAGTTTTTACCAGTCACTCTGGTGAAGGCAGGGTGGTGGTGGTGGTGGTGGTAAGGAATGATGGTATAATACCAAGTTTCCTGTGCCCAAAACCCAGGGATCATACTTGCTTGAACCATGTGGGCTGAAAGTGGGGAAGCAATTGTTAACTAAAAAAAATGGTTTCTATTACCAGAAAAAAGGAATGGGTGGTAGGAGGAAGGCAGGAAAAATTAAGATATATAACCCATAGTATGTGATGCTCAGCCTCCTTCTCCCATATTTACAAGCACGATCTCAGAAAAAGAAGCTTTTAGGATACTTTTCTCATCATCCAAACATATGACATTGATAGATAAAATGTAAAAGTTTTAAAAGATGAAAAGAACATAAGTTTAAAAATAAAAAAATCATAGATCACAAATCGACTGAAAACTTAAAGTCTCGAGGAAGGCTTAGGTCAGTGGCCTGCTGGGCTCTAAGAATAGAAGGAGACGTAGCAGGTAGCATTTTACTCCTGGGCTATTTCTGCTGAAACTCATACACATGGGTTAGGGTTCTAGAGTCAGGCTTACTGTTTGATGTCAGAGGCTGGAGCTGGCTTCTGTTCCCCTCCCACAAAGAAAAAGTACACTGAAAAAAAAATAAATACGTGTTGATTCAGGACTTGGGGATTTGGTTTTTCAGAACCGACGGACCTACAAAGCCAGGAGGATAAAGATGCATCTAGGAATAGTGCCAAGATGCCATAGACCTCATATCACCATGGGTAAAGAGCTGCCACATATTTCTGGACTGGGGGTCTGAAGGTGAGAGAAGGTAAAAACAGCACCACTAGATAGGTATGGTGATCACAGAGGGAGGAAGAGAGAGAGAAACATAAACGATGACCAAGGAAAACCCACTTTCAACGTGAACCTACAACAAATAAAACTTCAGAAACATGTGATGAGAAAGACAGCCAATAAAGCCAGTAAGAAAACCACAACTTCACTCCATGTGATATCAAATACAGAAACATTTTACAGGAAGATTTTACAGTTACTACATTTAGGTTGCTCAAAGTGCTAAAAAAAGAAATAATGTCAACTAAGAAGTATGAGAATCAACTAGTTTAAAATCTTGTAAATGAAAAAATATAGTTCATTTAGAAAAGTAAATGGGATAAATTTAACCCTAGACACATTTAAAGAAGGAATGAATGAAAGTGAAAGAAATCTACTCAGAGAGCAGCAGCACAAGAAGAATGGGATAAGATATCTCTGGAAGAGCCAGTTAGAGACGTGAGGATGTACTGAGACGCTCGCACCTTTATCTGATGGGATTTCCAGAAGAGGATGAAGGGAATGGTGGAGAGACAGTGTTATAAGATGTAATAGCTGACACTTTTGTAAAATAGGGGAAAGATTTGTCTTTCAGAACTGCAGTCTGCGTATCAAACAGAAGAAATAAAGATGAACCCACACCTAGAAACATTATATTGAATCAGCAGAGTAACGGGATAAAAAGAGGATCTGAGAATCTATGCAACAGGAAAAAATAGTCCGCTTTCAAGGAGACAACAGTTAGACTAAAAGAAGGGGAGGAGCAACAAGGCATAATGTCTTTAAAAAAATGAAGTTAAAAGCAGATGTTTTCAGTCATTGGAGATGAAGAAAGTCTACCAACAAGACCCTCAGCGAGGGAACAATGAGCAGATGCGCTTCAGTGAGAATAACAGGAAACGAGATGAGTGGTGTGGTATACAAGGAATGGTGAATATGGAAACTGATACATTTTATAAGAAATTACAGAAAGGACTGGCTACAAGAACTAATTTATTAATTTGATAAAACAGACTCTAGACAGCAATGCCAATAAGGAAGACTGAGTTTAACGGGCACTTAAAATATGCTAAAATGTTTGTCTTATTTTGGAGGTGCAGATACATTGTAAATACATAAAGTTTGTTCAGAATAGTTATATTCCAAAGAAAACCACTGAAATCAAGACATAAAATCTATAATTTTGACACTAATAGAGAAATCAAAGACTAGACTATATTAAACTCCATCAACTTAAGCAAGACCGGAAAGTCGAGGGAAAAAGGAAGAAAAAAAGACTGATAAACACAAAATCAGTTTGTTAAAATGAGTGTATGTACATAACCAGTGATACCAATACAAATAATTGGGTGAAAGTAAATTATTTTCAGCTAAAGCGGACAGTTTGAGAAAAATAAAATCTATCTCTGTCCCTGCTAACAAGAGACATACTTAAGATGACCCTCAGAGAACGTTTTCAGATATAAACAGCAAACAAGCTTGTGCAGTGGTATTAATATTAAATGAGAAAAAATTATGGAAAATCTAATGATAGAGATAAAAAGGGCTACTGCATAATAAAAAAATACAATCATGTAGTCTGTCAAGCCCCTACCAATAGAGCAAAAACGGAATTACAAGGAGGTAGAAACAAACTTATAAAATGGATGATTTAAACAATTATGTCTCATTGGCATATATAGAATTTCACACCCAACAAATGGATTTACAAAATATAACTATATTGTAGGTCACAGAAGAAAAATTATCAGGCAATTAAAAAAATCAGTCACCAGTTTTATGAGCAGAGAGCAATACACTTCCATCTCTATCATAAAAAATATTTAGAAACTTAATTTTTCATTAAGAAATCACCCTGGAATTTAAAAGTGTCTTGAACTGAAGGACAATGAAAACATTACATATAAAAACATATGAGGTACAGCTAAATTGGTAATTAGAAAGATTTTTCTGCCCATTAAATCAGTGTTAGCCACCCTGGGTAATAGTCTCATGTGCCTTGGAGTGAGGCTTCAAATCTGCAGCTACCTAGTAAGCCTTATTCCTGCTGTTTTGATTCTTTAAGGCCAGGACAAGGGATACCCGCCCAGAGCACAGCCTCTGACGTCTAACCTGAGCTGATCTATGCGATTTTGCCTCTACTTACCTGCTCTCATGGTGCATCTCCATCTTCCTTAGCACAGCGTTATCTGTGACCTTGCTTAATCCCCTCTCCTCTTTCCACTAGCAGTAAACTATTTGAGGGAAGGGATCTCTGTATGCCCTGCTCCATGTAAGAGACCTGTGCATGGTAGGTGTGCAGTCAGTGTTCACAGACTTGAGTTGAGTTCCAAAGTGATTACAGAGGGCACCTATACATTGTCCGTCCGCATGAGAGCAGTGCTCAACCCTGGAGACCTGACTTCGAGAATCATTAGCATTCAGATGATATGTAAAGCCTGGAAATGGATAAGATCACCTAGGCATTAAGTGGTGTGAGCAAAGAAAGCCCAGGTTCAAGAAGAGAGGAATGGCAGCACGTTGCAGTACAGATTTGGAGAAGGGGCTAGCTGAAGATGTAAGAGGAAAATGAGGAGTGTGGGTACCTGCAAATCTGGAGAAAACAGTTTATTTTTTTTTTTAATTAATTAAGTTGTGCTCCCAGCAGCTGGTAGGCAAAGAACTAAGAGGTTTGAAAGGAGTTCATAGGAATAAAGACAATGGCGGTCATTGGGGCTTGGAGCAAAGTCAGTTTTACGGAAATAGTGGAATTGGGCAGGAGACTGGAGTGAGCTGCCTGCATAACTTTGTGCATGAAGAGCTCTGCCTGGAGTGTCTTTTCTTCCACCCCTCAAGCCTTGGCTCACAGCCTGTCCTCTGCATGTACTTCATAAATATCACATATTTTTATTATATATACTATACATATATAATCTTTATCACATTGCATATATATAAGATATAAATGACATATACACATATACATAAATTTTTACTGCAACACATCACAGTACATTAGTATTATTTATGTGTGGACTCCCATTCCTCACCCTGGCCAAGAATCTGAGTTTTTGGGGTCAAGACCATTTATGTGTGTGTCCCAGTTTCCAACACAGTGTGCAGAAGTGTGTCAGCTCTCCCTTAATGGGAAAGGTTTTTCTGTGGGTGGGGGACGTACAAAGGGGGTTGTGAGGGGAGAGGCTCAGGTAACAATGCTGCCTCTTTCCACCCTTCCTGTCGTGTTTTGGCACAACTTTGGTTGCATGTGGTAAAGAAGTAGAGGGCGACACGGATGAACCTGGGAACCATCATTCTCAGCAAACTGACAGAAGAGCAGAAGATCAGACACCGCATGTTCTCACTCATAGGCGGGTGCTGAACAATGAGAACACGTGGACACAGGGAGGGGAGCACTACACACTGGGGTCAGTTGGGGGGAAATAGGGGAGGGACGG
>NW_016107731.1:849182-867829 GCF_001604975.1 Cebus imitator | reverse complement strand
AATCACACTGCCACGTGTGTACCTATGCAACAATCTTGCATGTTCTTCACATGTACCCCAAAACCTAAAATGCAATAAAATAAATAAATGGGAAAAAAAAAGTTGTAGAAGGCAGCTGCCTGTAGGTGGGAGGTGAGGCGTGCAGAGGCGCTGTCAGCAGCACCTGCCAGCATCCCTGCAGTGGCGACCACTTCCATTTGGGGCAGGGGTACCTGGCATCCCTCAGACATTGCTTATGCTCCTCTGCCTCCCCATTCTCCCAGCATTTCCCCGAAAACCCTCCCAGCACTTCCCCAAAAGTGCAGTGCTAATGGATCCATAGCTCCTGGGCTTTTCATCCTGGTCTAATGTGGCCTGGAGCCAGGCAGAGAGGGTGATAGCACAGACCCTCACCTTCCTCAGCTTGCCTGGGCATGATGTGAATATGAGTTTTGTGCGGACTCCATGTTGTGCTTTTCCAGGGTTTAGAATGAGAATGTCCCAGTTCAGCCAAGAGAAGCACCCCTTTGGTCAAATGTAATTGTTTTCCCTCCTTTCCCTCCTCCCATTCATCCTGCCCATCATTTCCTCCCTCAGTGTGCTCTCTTTGAGTGTCTCTTCTGTCTTCCTTCCTGTCTTTTTGCCTCCCACTTTTTCTATCTATCTCATTCATTCTCTATTTCTCTCCATTCATACATAGGCATGTTTGCATAAATGCAAATATATGCGTATAGAGTTCATTCAGATTTGGAATGCAGACTTTTGGGCTTTTTTCTCTTACGGTTGTAATTTTCCTGGCTACCTCTGCAGTGTCACGTGGGACCAACATCTGAGAAACTGTTTCCGTCAGGTGGCTGCTCTCTGTCTCACCCTAGCCTGGTTGGCTGGATTCTAGATGCTATGAATGCTTTTCTGGAGAAATTAAAAAGACAAGGGCTACGGCCTATAGGGCTCTGAGCAGAAGGTTATCGAGGTAGCTGTGGTGAGGAAGAGGTCCGTCTAGCCCCTGCTGCCCCTACAGACCAGGGAATCCAGCTGCTGCTGGGTGCCAAGGATGAAATTTCAATTCCAGAAGAGTAAATTTTGGTTAAAGTGCTGGGAAGAACTGATCTAATCCTGTCACCCCTCCTTTTCTTCTTTCTTTTTTTCGTTTATAGTTTCTGGCATGTAATTAAACGGTCAAAGCATTAGGAAGTTTTGAAACAAGTCCCACATCCCCTTCAAATACCATGCAGCCTCATGAGTCATTACCTTTACAAATATACCTCATCAACCCTCATCCAATTAACCCCTTGCGGTTTAATCAACATATCCTTGGGAAAAGGTTGGTGATATTTTGCTTGAAATTCTCTAGTCTGAATTTTTATGTGCAATTTTCTTCTAGAGTATGTGTCTCTTATAACGTGATTAATTAGTTTCCCCCGGAAGAGGTCTTGGCACCCTTTCAACACTTAGAAGCTCTGCTCTCTAAGTGTTGAGAAATTACCTTGGGGTAATTTCTCAAGGGCAGAGAAATTACCTTGACATGTTGTGGCCAGAGCAGGGACAGAACAGGAGTGGCTCAGCATGGTGGAGGGCATGGGGATGGTAATAGGCTTGCTCTAAAGGCCAGGACTGGGAGCTTGGCTATATTGCATGAGGGCTTTGGATATGTCAGAGATGAAATCTAAGTCTTTCAGCAGATCTGAGGGGAAGGTGTACTAGGCAGGCCAGTGGCCAGGAGTCCAGGGAGAGCAGGCACCAGAGTGAGAATCCAGGTCAGAAAACCAGGCAAAGAAAATTGAAGATCCAAGTGGAGCTTCTGGGGATAACAAGGTCAAGGCTTTTGGATAAAGACAAAGGTAACAGAGGAAAAGCTGCAGGCAAAGCACAGCAAGGTGGAAAGGCCAGGGGCTAAGTCTCACATCGGGTCTGGGTTCAAGTTCTTGTGCTATTTACATGGTGTTTCTCTGTGAGCATAACTGACATCTCTAGCCATTTATATTTTACTCAAAGTAGAACCTATAAAACTCCTTTCCTTTGTTATGGTGAGGGTTAAGTAAAATTATGTGTATAAAATGCTAAATACAGGGCCTGCTTTACAGTAGCTGTTACTAACTGATAATTAGCTACTCTCTGCCCTAGGCAAGGCCCTGTGGCATGAGCTGTGTGAATGAAAGTTGGCCCTCATGCAGACGTTAGCAGGCAAGAAATTCCCGTAGGTTCCTACCTAAGTCTGACTTGGTTGCATGTTTAGACAGAAACTCAAGTCCAGAGCGTGTACTTGACTTGGTGAAGGTCTCAGCCATAGTTAGAAACAAAGCCAGAAATATAACTCAGTTTTTCTAAATTGTAATCTGTAGGTCTCTCTAATTAAGTGTGTGCCTACTTACCGGTATCCATTGGTATTTTGAGCCAAATAAGGTTTGTATCTTGCTGAGGAAATGTCTGTGGATTATTACAAAGCCTATGAAGATAAGTGTAATTTTATGTTTCATGGATACATCTTAATGGATGCCCTACAGGTCTGCATGTTTGACTTTAATGCTTGCATTAATCTAAATATCAAAAAGTAATAGGAAGACCAGATGAAGGAGACGATGAGAACCAGGCGGCACCTTCTTCAGGGCATGTGACTTGTCTTGTGTATACACTGGTGGTGGTGGATCATTTTGATTTATCTGCTTTCCCATCCCAGTCCCTCTAGCCATGACAACAGTGATTGGAGTCAGAGTGCAGTCTGTGGAAATTGAATGAGCTAGGCTGTCTATCTAAAACTCGTAAATCGAGGATCATCAGTCACATACTTGCCTCATGCATCTATCTGTAAAATGCTAAATGCAGGGCTTGCTGTATTGTGGCTGTTCTAACTGATAATTAACTTCCCCCTGGCCTAGGAAAGGTCCTATGGCCTGAGCTGTGTGAATGAAAGTTGGCCATCATGCAGTGCTTAGCGGGTGAGGAATTCCTGTGTCTTTCCTACCTAAGTCTGACTTGGTTGCATGTTTAGACAAAAGGAGACCCTCGGAGTTTTTTTTTTTTTTTTTTTTCTCCCATTTGTTTATTTTTTTGCATTTTAGGTTTTGGGGTACATGTGAAGAACATGCAAAATTGTTGCATAGGAACACACGTGGCAGTGTGATTTGCTGCCTTCCTCCCCATCACCTACATCTGGCATTTCTCCCCTTGCTATCTCTCCCCAGCTTCCCACCCCCCACCGTCCCTCCCCTATTTCCCCCCAACTGACCCCACTGTGTAGTGCTCCCCTCCCTGTGTCCATGTGTTCTCATTGTTCAACACCTGCCTATGAGTGAGAACATGCGGTGTTTGATCTTCTGCTCTTCTGTCAGTTTGCTGAGAATGATGGTTTCCAGGTTCATCCATGTCCCTACAAAGGACCCAAACTCATCGTTTTTGACGGCTGCATAATATTCCATGGTGTATATGTGCCACATTTTCCCTATCCAGTCTATCATCGATGGGCATTTGGGTTGGTTCCAGGTCCTTGCTATTGTAAACAGTGCTGCAATGAACATTCGTGTACACGTGTCCTTATAGTAGAACGATTTGTAATCCTTTGGATATATACCCAGTAATGGAATTGCTGGGTCAAATGGAATTTCTATTTCTATGTCCTTGAGGAATCGCCACACTGTCTTCCACAATGGTTGAACTAATTTACACTCCCACCAACAGTGTAAAAGTGTTCCTATTTCTCCACATCCTCTCCAGCATCTGTTGTCTCCAGATTTTTTAATGATCGCCATTCTAACTGGCGTGAGATGGTATCTCAATGTAGTTTTGATTTGCATTTCTCCACTCAGAGTTCTTGACTCTGCTTTTAGCTCCAGATTTGCTCCACGGTATCTCTCATGGAACTGTCCCTTTGGAAATGCAGCAGGGATTAATTAAGAAGGCGGCACACAGGAGCCAGGCTGCCTGCTTTGGAACCCAGCCGTTAGGACTTTGTTTTCCGTATTAATTTGACACAGTCACTTAACTATTCCCAGCCTCGGTTTTCTGATTTGTGAAACGGTGCTTACAGTAGCACATTCATCATAAACTGTCTTGAGGATGATTGGGTAAACAATCACAGTGCTTAGTCAGTGATGGACACATAGTAAATGATTTTGAATTTGCTGTCTGTTCCTAAAGCTACAGATCCTTGGTTTCCCTTTGTGGAATCTGTCACACTCTTTCTCTCCTCAACCACTTGGGTTCAACTCTTTCCTTGTCTTTTGGTCAGACCTAAGGCAGCCTATCTGACCCCTGGTAAGATCATATTTGGGTGTGGCTTTGCCTTGAAAGGGGCTATAGTAGTCCATTCTCACACTGCCCAAGACTAGGTAATTTATAAAGAAAAGAGATTTAATTGACTCACACTTCCACACGGCTGGCTAGGCCTCAGGACACTTACAATCATGGCAGAAGGGAAAGCAGGCACCTTCTTCACAAGTTGGCAGGAAAGAGAAGTGAGAAGGAGGAGCTTCCAAACTCTTATAAAAATACCAGATCTCGTGAGAACTCACTTTCATGAGAACAGCATGAGGGAAACTACGCCCATGATCCAATCACCTCTCTCTCTCAACATGTGGGGATTATGGGGCTTACAGTCCAAGATGAGATTTGGGAGGGGACACAGAGCCAAACTGTGTCAGGTACAGAACTCATGATCTTGAGTTGTAGCATCACGTTAAACTCCTCGGATTCTCCTGTTCTTATATCGTGTTGGCCTTCTCACCGTTCCATCCCCAGTGCCTTGCATGGTACCTGATAGAAAAAAATTACACAGCATGGGCTGGCCACATAAGCAAGTACATACGGGGAGAAACACAGCCTGTTGTGTAGCCCTTAGCTGGCCCTAAAACTTTGACTTTACACTGCTGCTTCTGTGTTCTGTTACTTTATAGTTTACTCAGTTGTAGCAAAGGGTAGAGGACCTAAGTGTGGTAGCCATGGGTGAAGGAGAAGTGAAAGAATACCATAAGGAAATGCATTAGTTTAGGGCACTGCCAATGGCCAGGCAGAGCTCATGTTGAGAAAGGAAGGATGGAGTCCTATTTGACGCATTTGCATTCTCAGAGTCTGGTGAGCCAGGCAGCCAACCTACTCCGGACAAGTTTGGTGGGTCTTACATCAAGTTGAATCTGACTAGGCATTTATCTAATATAGTTTGTTGCTATGTGAACATATGCAGAGCAGAATTATGCTAGAGGGGTGCCAAGATTTTAGCTGAGAATATGGTATGCGTTTTAAGCCTTCATGCCAAGTTAGAGACTCAATGGGACAAAGGAGAAAGATGTCAGAAGAATGTCACTGATGTCAGAGTCAGAGACAATTATCAGCTAGATGAAAAGAAGATCAGTGTTAGGTGTATATTTTTACCCAAATTTCAAAGTGTGAACAGTTCCTGAAAAGCTACCCTCCCTCTGTACCAACTGCAAGTTTGGGAACTTCCCAGAATCATCCTCAGTTTCCATGATTTGCCAGAGCACTGCACAACTCACTGAAAGTTACTATACTCAGTGATAATTTATTACAGGGAAAGGGTTCAAATTAGAATCAGGCAAAGAAAGATATTCATAGGGCAGAGTCTGGGAGGAATTAAAATGCCGAGATTCTGCTCCTTCTCCCCCTCTGGAATCCTGGTTGGCATTACCTCCTCACTGCCATGATGTATGATAACAGGTGTAAAGTACTGCCAACCAGGAAAGCTCATCCAAACCTTGGTGCCTAGAGTTTGCATTGGGACTTGATTGGATACTGCCTATATGGCTGACCTGTAGTCTCTCTCCTTGGAGAGGCCAGGCTAATACCTTTGGTCTCCAGTTCCCCCAGAGCTTGGAACATCTAGGGCTAGGGCATGGCTCAAGCTCTCATCTTAAATCACGTTGTTAGACAGTCCTGTGACCAAAGCACCCAGGAAAATATACCCCAATCAGGTAGGACATTCTAGGGGCACAGGGGGTCTACTCTAAGTAGCCAAGAGCAAAGGCCAGACTTATCTTTGGGTAAAGTTGATGCTTCACTCCATGGTTATTAACTCTTAAATTCCCCTTTTCTGAAATCACCCAGTGAATGGTGACACAGGGCAAAGCAGATTATAGGGACTCTACAGAGCTAGACCATATTAATTTATGACCCTCTCTATATGGAAAGCCAGATAGAGTGGGCCAGGTCCTTGTACATCAGGATTATGTTGGTGAGGTTTTTCTGGCTGGGCCTAATGTCACAGAACAACCATGGACCCAGCCCTAGCCTTCGGTCTGCAGTCTCAGATACGTGATTTTATCCATTCATCCAGGTGGATTGGATTATATGGACCAAAAGTTCCAAGAGATGGATTTCAAAAATCACAATCAAATCTATTAATTTATAATTAAATATATACTCACATATGTGCATACCTTTATTAAGAACCAGAAGACGTCACCAACATGGAGTGTCTCTGTCCTGTTGAGGTGGGCCACTCAGGACACTGAAATACAGCGCAGAAGGCAGTTTATTCAGCACAGATTCAGAGGAGAGGGAGCGGCTGTTGAAGATACGGTAGTTCTCATGGTCTGAAGACTGGCTTTGCCTGCTCTAGCAGCATTTTTGCTCTAAATAACTGTATCAGACTCCTAAAATGAGGGCACAGTTTTTCCTGATCAGTGCTGACAAGTCCTGTTTTTCCAAGTCTCTATTTTTGTTATTTCTTATCAGGTCCCCAAAGCTTCTCTCATTACAGTATTTTATATTATAATTTATAAGCTTATTTAATGTACATGACATCCCAGCGTAACTGGTACCTAGTATGTTAATCTCACTAAGTCAGCTCCAAATCACCATGTGGAGTAGGTTAGGGTTGCCCTCGTCCAGTTGAGGGATACCATGCTTACTGTGTCCAGGGAGCCAGATATTCCCAGCCCCTTCTACACTGGGGATTCCAGGACCTGGTGATGTGGAGGTCATCTTAGATTTCTCTATTTTTATCCTCTAGAGATAATATGAGCAGGTATTATCTGTACGATTGCCTGAAGAAAAAACTCAGGCTCATGAGATGTCCATCCTGCTGTGGTCCTCTCCTTGTTCCATGGCAGAATAGGGACCATCAAAACAAGTAGAAACGGTAGGAAAAAAATAAATTGCAATATCTGGATGGGAATTTAAGTCCTGGTGTAACATGCAGGCGTTATAAGCCTAGGCTTCATGCCTTATTTTACCCACGGACCAACTTTGCATCTAAAAACAGGCCACACTACATTGCGTACATATGTGTGTATAATGCAAATATAGAACACTCTGCATAACACAACAAAGAAAGAGTGGGGCAAATTTCAGAGTTTAAAATGCAGCATTGTCATCTTTTCAGAGCTGGAGTTACCTTAATGTGCTGTCTGCCCCACTCAGGCAAACTTTAAAATAATATCATATTTCACAAAACCCTATTAAACTGTCACATAAATTCCCTTTATTTCCCTTTCCCGTCAGTGCTGATTACCACAGAAGATATTTCTGTGTCAGTGGAAATTTTTCTCCCTTCCCATCAGCCTTCCTCTCTTGCCACTTTCTTTTTGGGGTCTGTCTCCTGGGGCCAGTTTTCTAGAGACCCCTTTGCCTCAGCAGAACAGAGGAAATACAATCACTCAGACAACCCTGGTAATCCAGTGCTGTTTTTCACAGAAGCATTTAGTAGCTTCAGCTTCCAACGGGGCCATTCTGAGAGCGAGGCTGACTTCACAGGGGCTTTCAAATAGTTGATACCGAGCATTTCCTACATGTTGGGCTCAGGCTAAGCTCTTTACCCTATCTCCTTTAATGTTTGCAATGCAGTGAGAGGGGATGATGATGATTATTATACCCATTTCACACCTGAACAAATTGAGGCTGATTGTAAGTAACATATGCAAAGTCAAGCCACAAATTCAGTGGCAGGGCTTGGGTTCAGGGCAACCAGCTGTCCCAGGATGGAAGAGTTTACCTCCTGGACATGGGCTTTCAGTGCTAAGACCTGGATAGACAGTCCTGAACAGAGCAGGATGCTTGATCACTTTATTTAGTTATTTTTTTTTTTTTGAGGTGGAGTTTCGCTCTTGTCACCCAGGCTGGAGTGCAATGGAGCAATCTTGGCTCACTGCAACCTCCGCCTCCCTGGGTCAAGCGATTCTCCTGCCTCAGCCTCCTAAGTAGCTGGGATTACAGGTGCCCACAACGACACCCAGCTAATTTTTGTATTTTTATTAGGGGCGGGGTTTCACCATGTTGGTCGGGCTGGTCATGAACTCCTGACCTCCAGTGATCTGCCTGCTTTGGCCTCCCAAATCGTGCCTGGCTGGTCACTTTAGTTTAGATCTCAATCCATCTGACTGCCTGAAAACCCTTACTGTTAACCATTAAGGATACTGCCTTATCCACATGGAACAGAATATGATAATATTATTACATAATTTGATACAATAATATCCATTCTTTATTATTCCCATCTTTCTAAATTTTTTATGTTTTACAGAAAACTTTTTAAAGTCAAATTTGAGTGGTTCTCATTCAAACTAGATGTGGCCACACCACTAATGTAGTCACTCATTCATTTGAGTACAGTTTGCATAATAATAATATAATTATCCTTAATAATAATGCCGGTAATTATACAACTTAGCTAATTACACTGATTGGGCTATTAATATGTTCCATATACTTCGCAAAATGTTTTACATGCAATATCGTATTGAATTTTGACAACAGTTTTATGAGGACCATTATTTTTCCCAGTTTTTCAAATAAAGCTGTGAAGCTCAGAGCACTTCAGTGACTACAGAGAGAGTGGGCAGAGTCGAAATTCTAACCCGAGTCCAGCCTACTCACTGACACAGGACATAGTGATTGCAACACAGCTTATTGGCTCTTCTCTACAGAGTTTCAGAGCCGGCTTCAAGGGCTCTGCAGCAGAGCAGTCCAGCCTTAACCATGTAGCCGTGTCTCACTTAAAAAACAACTGAGAGAATGCTAACTTTTCAAAAAGATTCATGGCAGCGTGCTTTAATGTCGAGAGCTCTCAAAGTAGATTTAAATGATGACTTGATTTGTAAAATATCAATTTATGCACAATCTGTAAGGCCTATCTCTGGCACAATCCCGTGGCATGGTCTAGGGAGATTGTTTTAAACCAAGGCACTGGAGGATGTCATGAGGTTTGTATTAAATGGCTTCCTGGGTGGGTAATTTAAATCTATATTCTGCTCAGGAAAAACTGATGACCAAAAAATTCTCACATGATAGACAACTTTGGTCACACAGATAGATACTTTGGGCATATAGTTCCTTTCCTCCCTCTCTTCCCCTCCCTCCCTCTCTTCCTTCCTTTTCTTTCATCTTTTTGAGACAGAGTCTCACTGTGCTGCCCAGGCTGGAGTGTAGTGGCATGATCTCGGCTCACTGCAACCTCCCCCTCCTGGGTTCAAGAGATTCTCCTGCCTCAGCCTCCTGAGTAGCTGGAATTACAGGTGTGCGTCACCACACCCAGCCCTTTCCTTCCTTTTCTCCTCCCTCCCTTTCTCCCTGCCTACCTCCTATCCATCCATCTGCGTCATTCTCTGTTTTTTTGGTGTTTGTCTTTCTGTCTGCAAACCCTGAAAGAAAAAAGAAGTATTTCCATTAACTTCCTGTTCATTGACAAGGCCATTCACGCACATGCATGGCTCAAACATCTGTTTTATTAGGCTCCAACTTTCAAACTGTGTTCTTTTAAAGCTACTCGTTCCCATGTGAATCCTCTCTGGAGCCAGTCTCTGAATGGCTACACAGTAGAGCTTTTAAAATTCTTCCTTTTAATGCCTGCCTTATTCTCAGACAGGGTGAAATCCCACTCACTAGCCTTCACTGGTCTAATCTATATTATTTATTGTGTGTGTGTGTGTGTGTGTGTGTGTGTGTGTGTGTGTGTGTGTGTGTGTGTACTAGTCACTATGCTGGTTTCTAATTACCGGGGAAACAAAATTGAATCAAGCACATATACTCAGGACCCTTTAAAAATGATTTTTAGGCCTGAGGCACTTTAAGAATTGGAGGGCCCATCATATAGTATATTAAACATAATATAAAATGCAATCACAACTCACATTAAATACCTTTTTTGTCACTGAATTTGAAATAATTTCATGTTTGCTTTAACAATTATTTGGCTATGGATGATATTTAATTTATGAGTGACTTTGCCATCATTGTCTATAACTGGGAATTTTTGTGAAGTGTGGAAATCTTACCTACAAATTGCTTTCAAACTCAATGACATTCTTATGAATACTAAATATAACAATGAAGTCGACATAATATTCTATTTTTTTGGACAATTAGATGTTTATTTCAATTTCATAGTTTCTTTTCACATTTTGGAGTGGATACATTTAGGTCTCAAATATTTTTCAGAATCTTATAAAGTGTGTTGGCTCCAGGCAGACTGGGAACTTAGGGGTCAAGGACCCTATGTGTCTTCCCTGCCTTGAGGCGTGTTCTGGCTCAAGACAGAGAGAAAAATCTAGAAGTACAAGGCAGGATAGACTGAAATGACCCATGCTATGGTAGAAATCAGGGCCAGACAGTGTAAGAGCACAGGCACCAGAGTACTTAATTCAGACTCTAAAGGAGGAAAGAAGGGAGTCTCAGAATGGGTGAAACATGAGGTACCTGGAAGTCCAAGGCCGCTGGTCCAGAAGAGAGGACATGAGAGGGCTTTCCTGCAGAAGGAAGGGCCTATGCAAAGATCAGGAGCAGAACAGAGTGTATTGAATCAAATTGTACTGTGGGGAGCAGATGGGGGAGTCTGTAGCATGGGTTGAACATCTCCCCACTGGGGAGGCAGATCATGAAGAGCCTTATGCCTCAATAAGAAGTCTTGATTTTATCTTGAGGCCAATGGGGAGCTGCTGAATATTTGGAAGAAATAGGAATGGAGAGGATGGAAAATATCCAAAAAGGTATTTAGGAGATGAAAATGATGGGACTGGCCGGGCGCGGTGGCTCACGCCTGTAATCCCAGCACTTTGGGAGGCCGAGGTGGGTGGATCACGAGGTCAAGAGATCAAGACCATCCTGGTCAACACGGTGAAACCCGTTTCTACTAAAAATACAAAAATTAGCTGGGCGTGGTGGCGCGTGCCTGTAGTCCCAGCTACTGAGGAGGTTGAGGCAGGAGAATTGCTTGAACCCAGGAGGCGGAGGTTGCAGTGAGCCAAGATCGCGCCATTGCACTCCAGCCCGGGTAACAAGAGCGAAACTCCGTCAAAAAAAAAAAAAAAAAAAAGAAAATGATGGGACTTAGTAATGCTCTGGATGCAAGGTACCTCTGTGAGGTGGGTGTCTGCTGGGATGCCCCCCATTTCCAGAAGAGTTGACTCGAAGGGCAATGATGCAGGGTACCTGCCCCACGTCAGGCCCAGGGGGTAGGGATGGGGAGGGGGAGGACATGCCCCTGTGCAGGAGGACACACCTCCAGGCCATTGTCTTACGCCACTGCTGCTCTGCCACAAAGACCCACAGGAAGGTTTTAGGATGGCAGAAGTAAACTTTGAAAAGAAGGGGCCAGAAACAAGTCTTTGAGGCTGTTTGCAAGCAGCAAAAGACTTTGTATGCAGATCTCAATTTCCCATTTTCAGGCCTAAATGTGTCACTAATATTCTCCATCAGGCTCTCTGACCAGACCTGCTCCCCACACACTCTGTTGATTCCACACATCCTAGAAGCTCTTGGCCTGCCAGGGGCTCTTTCTTATTGCCCAGTCATCTGTGAATATATCTAATTCAAAAGGTGAATACATTTAAATGGCTTCAACATAAAAGGCAGGTTGCCAAGCAACTGGGAATCTGAAATACCCTTGTCAGGTTGTGTAAGTGGAGAGCTGGCAGGCCACCACTGCAGTCATTTTGAGTGGAACAGTGGCAGCAAGAACAATTACAATAATAATAATTCTCATTCCTTTTCTGTTTATTTTTCTCTGATTTCTTTCTTCCTCCTTCCATTTCTTAGCATAAGCCAGCAGCTCAGCCTTAATTTTAAAATATAATTGCTCTGTTTAAACTAACATAAGCCCATAACAGCTCTTAATTCTGTTTGTGAGTAACGAAGCAGCAAATCTGCTTCCCTATTGCTGACTTTCCCCCATTCCTTGAACACCTCCAGAACTCTGCAAACGACCTGAGCTATGCTAACCCCTCGTGGGAGTTTAAAAAAAAAAAATCCACCTCTTAAAGCAAGTAACCTAGCTATTGAAATTTCCTGGCGTGGTTTCCATTTTGACCGGCTCTGCTCTCGTGTCAGCTGGTGACATCTGTTTTTGGGTTTCAGGCTCTTACATCTTCACCTTCTACCTTATTGGTCCTTACAGCTCAGACTGTCATTTTATTGTGCTGTTCTCACGTGCTGGTTTTTCTGCTGTCTAGAAGTCAGCTGTCTTAAATAGCTGGAGCTGGAAAGAGTTTGGGGGAAGCCCAAGATTCCTGAGAGATGCTCCACTGAAGAGAGCAGGCGTAAAGCAAACAAAATCCTATTTGCTTATCTAAAATATTTCGTTGGGACAGGCACAGTGGTTCACACCTGGAATCCCAGCACTTTGGGAGGCCAAGAAGGGTGGATCACTGAAGGTCAGGAGTTCGAGACCAGCCTGACCAACATGGTGAAACACCCATCTCTACCAAAAATGCAAAAATTAACCAGGCGTGGTGGTGGTGCCTGTAATCCCAGCTACTCAGGAGGCTGAGACAGGAGAATCGCTTGAACCTGGGAGGCGGAGGTTGCAGTGAGCTGAGATTGCATCACTGCATGCCAGCCTGGGTGACAGAGCGAGACTCCATCTCAAAAATAGATAAATAAATAAAAATAATACAACATTTCATTGCACATGAGTTCATGTCTCTCCTTCTTACTCCTCTCACCTTTTCCCTGCCCCTCTTCTCTGATGTGTAGTGGCATCCTACAGTAAAACCGACCTGCTTCAGCCCACTGCAATGCTTCAGGGGCAGACACTTGGCCTCTGGAGGAAACTCTGTCCTGGAGCCCAGATTTTGGATCCTTCTCCTGTTGAAATACTTTTTTTCAGGCAAATAATGTAGGAAAGAGCAGAGCAAGAAACTTATCTGATGTGAGAGCAAAATTATTCACTAGAATGTATTTCAAAGTTTTCTGAATTAAATCAATAGCTTTCTCTTTCTTCAATATTCTTATCTGTCAGTGCTTTATAAGATATCTAAACCTGGTGAAATGTAATAAAGCATAACAGGGTGGGATGTGTTGAATGAGTCTTCATGGAGCATGTCATGGTCCTCTTCCCATCTCATTTTGGTTGTGTGTCTAGAGGTTGCTGTATCACCTGAGCTCCACTGAGATCGTGCTCAGGGCGGGAGCTCTGGAAGGGGTTGGCTTGAGACTTGGCCATGTCTTTACAAGACAGGTCTTGAAAACAGCCAAGCAGAAGTGATCTGGCCCCACCCTTGGTGGCCTTGAGGTGTCAGAGCTTTTGTGAGAAGTCCTGGAGCTTGAGGGAAGCAGCTAATGCTTTCCTCCTGGCAGTGCTAATTCTACCAGGGAGATCTGGGGCAAAGGAGCTAGTTGCGTGGGATACAAGTGAGCCAGCCGGCAGGTCTGCAGCACAGTTGCAAACATCCCTAAGTGAAATCAGCTGATGGATTGACGGGGGCGGGTACACAGCATCTGTCTGCAATTTTCCTGATGCGATTACACACTTCTCCCAAGTGACTGCCGTTTCTGTGTGTAGTAAATTTCTCAAACCCAATCCAAATACTTTATTATTATACTGTATATATTATGTATCATTATAGCACAGATGTATTATTTTTTATTCCCAACATATTATAATATAACAAAATTTCCAGGAAAATCTGTACGGTTTGATGCAGATGAGGGAATGCAGATGGAATGGCTCATCTTTATGCAGAGTCTAAAATTGTTATCTCAGCCTCGATTACAGTACTTCCTCTTGGTTATCTGAAAATTGCCCAGGAATAGATTTGCTGATTTTCTTTTCATTTATCCCTATTATGTGAGCCTACTTTCTTATAGTTTAGAGATAGAAGGTACAAAATAAACAGGCAAGATTACCCTTTGCAAAGAAATATGAGTTTGTAATATTTTGAAATTGGACTGTTTTGGGAGAAAGAAGGCAACAAAAAAAGATGTTTTGTTTTAAGGGGAGAAAACCTTATTCTGTTATTCATTTTCTCAATGTCTCAGCTCCGTTCCATTGGGGTATAATAAACTTTTACTATTCAGCGTGGTGAGCGGTTTTAGTTAGGAAGTTGGCAGAGGGTCTAGGGCTACATGGTTCAATCCGGCAGCCACCAGACACCTGAGGCTATTGAGTAATTAAAAGCCATTAGTCCAGGTTGGGTGTGGTGGCTCTTGCCTGCAACCTCAGTGCTTTGGGGGGTCCAGGGGGGTGGATCATGAGGTGAGGAGTTTGAGACCAGCCTGGCCAACATGGTGAAACCCGTCTCTACTAAAGATATAAACAGTTAGCCAGGTGTGGTGGCATGCCTGGAGGCTGAGGCCGGAGAATCCCTTGAACTGGGGAGGTGGAGGTTACAGTGAGCTGAGATCACACCATTGCACTCCAGCCTGGATGACAGGGTAAGCCTCCGTTTTAAAAAAGAAAGCGATTAGTCCAAATTTCTCTGTGCTGCAAGTAAAATGTATACCCCAAAAGTCTGATAACTTGGTACCAAAAAAGTGTCATTCAATACCTATGTCTCATTAATCATTTTTCACATGATTACATATTGAAATAGTCATTTTTACTATCTGTTGCGTTAAAATATATTATTAAAATTAATTTCACCTTACATTGCTTTTTTAAAAATGTGGCTCTTAGAAAAAATAAAATTATTCGTGTGGCTTGTATTATATCTCTGTTGAACAGGGAGAGCTTTGCTCCTCAAAAGTCTGATTCCTTAATTTTGGCATCATGTGAGGGCTTGGTAGAAATGCAGAGTCTTGGGCACTGCCTAGACTCAATGGAGCAGAATCTGCATTTCAGCAAGATATCCAGAAGATTCACACACACATTGAAAGCACTGTTGTAGTTGAGGAAAAATTTTAAAAGGCTTAAATTATTTGCCCACCCATAAATACCTGTTGGTTTCCCATGGGAAAACTGGGAGTTCTTTGAGGACAGGGCTTTGTCTAACACTCCTTGACATCCTCAGTGTTTGGTATAGTCTTTGGTTCACAGGAGATGATACCCATTGAATGTTGAATACATGAATGGGCACACCGTCCTGTCTGCCACTTCATGGGTGAAGACTCAATGGTCGCATAAAGGGAAGGGATCTGATGGGCGACCACATTCCAGTACAAATAATTTCAAGTGATGTGTGCATCCTTTGGGTATCTGAAGCACAGAACAGAGCTATGTTTTATTTTCATGTGTTAGGATCCTAACTGGTTTTCCTATCTGGACTCTTAAAACATTACCTCCCCCGCCTCCTCCCCACGGCCTTTTTTTTTAAAAAAAGTAAATAAAAGCAAGTTTATTAAGAAAGTAAAAGAATAAGGAATGGCTACTCCATGGGCAGAGCAGACCCGAGGCCTGCTACTTGCTCATTTTCATGGTTATTTTTTGATTATATGCGAAACGAGGGGTGGATTATTCCTGAGTCTTCTGGGAAAGGGATGGGCTTCGATTGTGTTATGGAAAATTATATGAAAGGGAGCAAACTTACAAATTAGATCGTGGTATTTGGCACGTGGTACCCTTCTCCTCACACACTCTTTGCCATCCCCACTTACAGCTATTTCATTTCTGTAACTGGCCAAGTTTCCTCAATCCAGAGAAGTCTTTGCTTATCTGTCAACTCCTCAAAGAGCCTTCTGTTCCCAAATGGTGATTCCACTCCTCTTTCATTCTCCATTGCTTTCCTCTGCTTTAAGCAAATACTTAGCACGTAATGCCCAGGACCTCAAGCCCGGGACCTTCGCAGTACTTACATGATGCTCTTGTCTCCCTCCTCTACTTCCCAGCCCTTGTCTGGCTGCAGTCCCTATTAAAGTGCTTGTTGCATCACAAGACTTCAATAAATGTTCTTTGAATGAGTGAATAAATGAATGAATAAAAAATGAGTGATTATGTTGTGACATAACTGGGCATGGAGGAATTAATGACAGGAGCTAATTATAGTTAATTGCACCTATCCAGTCAGCAAATACTTTCCGAATAATTCCCATGTAGACAACAGAGAAATGACGTATGGAAAGCAGACAGGGTGGTGGAAGAGACCAAATATGAAAGTGAATTGTAAGGTCACATGGCGAGTTGTATGCAGTTGCATAGATGATGTGCTGTGGGACCTGGGAGAAGGGAGTGACTCTTTCTGCCTAGGGCACAGGGAAAAGCTTCAGGTGGAAGGACAGTGAGAGTTTGGTAGGTAGAAGTGTGAGGATAAAAGGGAAAGCACACAGTGTGTTTTGGGAACATTAAAAATCAGGGTGATCGGTATTTGGTTCAGGAGTGGCAGGAAACGAGACCCATTGACTGAGCCAGCTGGAGTGGGGGTACACTTTCAATGAGGAGACAAAGGAGTGTACATTCTACTGCTGTGTGTTGCCATCAGATTTCGGTTTTTGGTTTTAGACCTCACAGGCTGCTGTGTGGCCAGACCAGATGTTAAGAAAGAGGTTGTGGTCATGCAGTGAAGAAGAAGGGGGGATATATATTTGAGAGAGAAGGAAAGAGAAAGGGTGGGGCTTGAAGGTTCTGGACATTAGTAGGAAATGTGTGTATTACTTATGATCTGTGAAGAAGCTGGAAAGATTGAAGAAAAAGATTTTTAGGCTGCCAATAGAATGATCATTATCCTTCAATCAGTTTCCAAAGCTTATCAGCCACAAAGGGTCTGTGGACAGCCTTGACCTCCATGGCTTCCTCCCTGCTGCCCCCAAAAAACCCCAGTGCGGTGAGGAGGATCATCAGAATCTCCTTTCCCCCTCCGCCAGTGCATGAATCCCCACATCTTTTTGGTGAAAACTAAGCAAATCCATCACAGAAAGATATCAGAGCCTCTTGGGCTCCTTGTCATCTGGAGGTTACAGAGGTCACACGTCAGGTTTTGGGGAAAAGACAGAGTGCAAAGTTCCGGGAGGGACAGGGTCTGGGGCCTCTTCCTGCCACTGGAAGGCAGGCAGGGCTGAAGATGAACAATTTCTGGTGAAGGCAAATGGTTTGGAGATGACAATCTGGTCAGTTTCTTATTCTGGTGACGTATGGGTCAGAAAGATCACAGCTTAAGAGTTTGTAAAAGACAGCTTGGACTCAGACAAACCCTGCTCACCTGGGAAGGAATCATGTGCCCGCAAGAGAAAACCAGCTCATGTTTGGTTGTTCCGAAGCTGATTATTATTAAAGTCATTACCTGCACTTTCTATTTTCTTCTGCTGCACCCCAACTTTTGGGCACTTTTCTACTTATCAGCACTTGCATCTGAATATTGGAAAAGGAGAAAAGAGAGATGAAGAGGCTCCATGTAATTTTGCTTCCTGTTAGCAGTTCTATTAAAAGAATGCTGAAGGAAGCAATAGAATTAGATTGAAACCATTGGCTAAAAAGTTTGATTTTCATCTATCCTGTTTCACATTGCCATTGATAATCATTAAATTTAGTGCAGCAAAGACTTAAGAGAGCCTTGCTTTTATGGATAGTGAACTGAGATTTCAAAAGATTTTAATTTCCCCAAATCCATTCAATCAGTAAGAGACAGAAGCAGATCTCACACCAAATTCTTCCCATTCATAATTTATATGGTACTTATTTTTCCTGCACTATATCATGTTTTGTCTCAATAAGATTCATTTTGGCTTTCCTCTTAAATATATACAAAATAATACATAATGAAATGAAAAGAATATTGGATTTTGATTCAGAGCACCGAATTTTTTCCCATGCTTTCTCTCCTTTCTTGCCTTGTAAGCAAGAGAGTGACAATTCCTGCCTTGCCTGCTTCACAGATTTACTCACAAGAGGGGAGCACTACACACTGGGGTCAGTTGGGGGGAAATAGGGGAGGGACGGTGGGGGGTGGGGAGTGGGGGAGAGATAGCAAGGGGAGAGATGCCAGATGTAGGTGATGGGGAGGAAGGCAGCAAATCACACTGCCATGTGTGTACCTCTGCAACAATCTTGCATGTTCTTCACATGTACCCCAAAACCTAAAATGCAATAAAATAAATAAATGGGGAAAACAAAAACCCCGAAGGAATAATACAGGTGAAAGTGCCTTCTCGGCTACAAGGTGCCATAAAAATGCCGTGAATGTGTTTACATACAATCCCACACATTTGAACAGAGCTAGTCAGAATTATTTGTTACTCTGTCATCTACCTACCAGTTTAATAACATGGCATGAATTTGAAGGATTCTTTTTATTTTGCAGTATTGAGGAAATTCTAAGAAATTAGAAATGTATCAGTCATAACTGATATAGCTTCTGAAGAGAAGAAAACACTTTATTATTTGCAGGTGTTAGGAATTATTTTTCTGGAAACTTTAAGAGAATCAACAGAAAACATTAAAAAAAATAAGGAGTATAATAAAATTCAATAACTTGGAAATTTCTTTTTTTTTGTTTCTTGTTTATTTATTTTATTTTATTTATTTTTATTTTTTTATTTTTTTTTCCCATTTATTTATTTTATTGCATTTTAGGTTTTGG
>NW_016107731.1:847466-848597 GCF_001604975.1 Cebus imitator | reverse complement strand
GTTTTGATTTGCATTTCTCTTATGACCAGTGATGATGAGCATTTTTTCATTGGAAATTTCAATAAAAGTTTTCTTCCTTATCTTGGAAAACATGTAAAAAGATCACATACAACAGAAAACAAGAACACACGTTTCTATTTCTGCAGAATGAGGAGACAAGTTTCTAGGCACTTAAAGACTGTTAAAAACTGTCAGCCTCTTGCACAATCTTGGTGGGAGAAACATGGAGTGATGCGGAAAATGGAGAGGTCATGAGCAGAGGTGATATGACGCTAGGCCCAGCAAAAATATTTTTCACAACCGAGGATGAAATGAGTTCACTTCCAGACAAACAAGAAGTGCCTGTGTTCACTGCCAGCAGATTCATATCAGAAAAAACACTGAAAGGTGTTTCAGGCGGGAGGAAAATGACAAGATGAAAGTTTGTAGATGCAGCAAGGAGTGAGGAGTAAATAAAAGGGTAAATATGTGGTTTCAATCAATATTGACTTTATAACACAATAAATGTAAATGTCTTATGGATTTTAGGATGTAGTAGAAATTATAGTAGATTATATTACACGGTAGTAAATCAGAGAAGTGCCTTGTAATCTCTAAGGTAACCACTGGAAAAGAATAGAAGGATATATAACTTTTAAGCTAATAGAGGAAAATAAAGAAACAATGGGAAAAAACAATCAACTCAAGTGCAGGTCAGATGGGAAAAAGAATTGATCATACAATAGGACAAATGGAGAGCAAATACTAAATTGATAGCATTATGCCAGTATGTATCATTAATTATAGCAAATGGAAAGTGACAGAATGCCTCAATTAAAGTAAAATAAAACAATGCTAGACTAAATAAAATATAATATACAACCATATGGTGCTTCAAAAGACAAATACTTGGCCAGTCGCAGTGTCTCATGCCTGTAATCCCAGCACTTTGGGAGGCTGAGGCAGGCAGATTACGAGGTCAAGAGATCGAGACCTACTAAAAATACAAAAATTAGCTGGGTGTGGTGGTGTGCGCCTGTAGGCCCAGCTACTCAGGAGGCTGAGGCAGGAGAATTGCTTGACCCTGGGAGGTGGAGGTTGCAGTGAGCCGAGATCGCTCCACTGCCCTCCAGCCTGGAGTCTGGTGATGGA
>NW_016107731.1:804312-847405 GCF_001604975.1 Cebus imitator | reverse complement strand
AAGACTACAAATGGCCAGCAGATATACCAGAAAAAAAAAAAAAAAAAAAAAAGACAAATACTTATAGCTATGGAAACATTGAAAGTAAAGTGATGAAAAAATATATATGTTTTAAATACTAACCAGAAGAAAGCCACAAAGCTATATTTATACATGCAAAGGCAATGGCTTAGAAGAACTGGAGAGATATCTTATAATGATAAAAAGTTCATTGAAGCAGGGAAATATAATAATTCTAAATCTGTAAGCAGTTAATAACATGGCCTAAAAATAAATAAAGAATTGACAACATCATAAAATGGAATAGACAAATCCACAATCACCTTTGGAGATTTTAATATACCCCTCTCAGTAATTCATGAAACAAGCAGATATAATATTGGTAAGACTATAGACAATGTGAACAATCTGACTAACAAACTGGACCTAATTGGTGTATGTGGAACATTGTACCCAACAACATTCTTTGATCAGAACAGCTTTTTTTCATAATGGAACTACTGGAAATAAATCAAATGCCTGTCAAGAGGTGAGAGAATAAACAAATTGTGGCATATTCATTGCTATGTGGTACCCTGGAGTACAACTCCGTGATTAAAAGAAATTATTGATGCATCCAAAAACATAGATAACTCTCAAAAGTATTATGCTAAGTTAGAGGAGCCAGGCAGAAAAGTTATATACTGTATGATTTTTTTTTTTTTTTTGAGATGGGGTTTCGCTCTTGTTGCCCAGCCTGGAATGCAGTAGTGCGATTTTGGCTCACTGCAACCTCCGCCTCCTGGGTTCAAGTGATTCTCCTGCCTCAGCCTCCTGAGTAGCTGGGATTACAGGTGCACAGCACTATGCCTGGCTAGTTTTTGTATTTTTAGTAGAGACAAGGTTTTGCCATGTTGGCCAGGCTGGTCTCGAACTTCTGATCTCAGGTGATCCGCTGCCTCAGCCTCCCAAAGTGCTGGGATTACAGGTGTGAGCCACCGCTCCCTACGCTGTGTGATTTAATTGTTCTGAAATTGCAGAAAAGAAAGCATCATGTGATAAAAAGCAAATCAATGGTTACCTGAGGGTAGAGGTGGGGTGAAGGGATTGTCTGCAAAGTGAATTGAGAGGAATATTGGCGATCATAATAGTCATTTTATATCATGATCATTTGGTTTTACAACACTGTATACATGTGTCAAAATTGATTGACTTGTAACGCTAAAATTGGTACAATTTATTTTGTGTAAATTATATCACAATAAAGTTAATAAAAAAGATAGAAACATCTTTTAATATTGATGTGGAAAGATCTGCAAGATATATTGGTAAATGAAAAATGTACAATGCATAAAATGTGTGTAGTATGTACCTTTTTTGGAAAACATAGTAGCATGTGTGGTATGTAATATATACAAATTTTCTTCTATTTAAATTTTTTTCTCAGAATCTCCCCACTTCCTTTCCACTCCTGTTTCTTGTTTCTTTCCTTCCTCACCCTGTTTTCCTTCTATTGGGTCCTTATACGCTCTCTTCTACAATTGCTGGGCTTCATGTTAGCTGCATGATTCCACCTTGAAATCAAACCTGCTCTCCTGGCCATTTCTTCTACCCCTTAACCCCACTGTCTAATTCTTCAGCTCCAAGAAGCCCCATCTGATCATACCTTTGCAAAATGATTATTTTTGTGTGTGTGTGGTGCTTCTGTGGCATACAAGATTTGTCTGAAACCCTTAGTATGCCCAGAAAGGCCTGCAGAAGCAGGGACAAACTTAGTTTTCTACCCTCATTCCTTCTTTTGCCTTCCAGATGGCCTGTGCTTCCATCGCATTAAATCACTTCACCTTTCCTCAGGTATTATGTATCCTATGACCTCAGTCATTTGTAAGTAGACCTATTTAGGCCATTTCTACTACCTTTTTTTTCTTTACTTGGAAAACAAACTGGACAAACCAGATCCACTGTTACCTTTTCTGTGAAAATTCATTTTTTTACTGTTCTTCTCCTTTGGTGCCTATTTGAAAATACTTGCCTTTGTGAAATTGACATATGATTATTATTTTCTAAAAAAATAAACATTCAGATAGAGATAGAGATAAAGAAGACCTAAAAATCACCTAGATGACCTTTACTTACAGCTGTCTCTATGTATAGATACCTTTTGATAAATTTTATAGCTACATGCAAACGGGATCCTTCTGTAATGTACTCTCCTCTAATTTTTTTTCACTCACCATTATATCACAGATACCTTTTTGTGTTGACAGAAAAAGACTTTCGTGTCATTTTTAACAGCTGCATAGTATTCTGTTTTGCATATTATTTCCTGAACTGCTTTCCTATTAATATATATTTAAGTCACTTACAGTTGCTTGCATCAGTATAAATGATGTTGCAATGATTATTCCACTGTGCTTTGAAAATACCCTGACAAATGTCCCCGATCACATTTGATTGTAATTATCTGTGTGCCTGTCTTCCCCACCAGACTGTTACTAGTTTCCTGAGGGCAAAATCCATTATTTACCTTGTAATCTGCAGAACCCTGCAGAGTGCCAGTAGGAGCTTAGTATATATTGTTGAAAGAAGGGAGTAAGTGAATGGATGTTTATATAGTCGGGTACACATGTTATCATCACACATGTCTTCAGTTTTTACTCAACTTTTCATTGGCCTAAAGGCCTGATATCTCTTAGGTGTTATTCAATCCCCTACTTGTTCCTAATCTGTCTTTACCGATGTCATTGCCTCTCTAAATTCAATATGTAGCTTTAAGAATTAAAACCTGTTCAAACCATGATGCCCCCATAGATTGTGGTGGTCTCTGAAACATGTTTTGTTAATTGCCAGACAAAATAAATGCAAGTATCTGACACTTTTTTCCTGATCCTAAGTGGACCTGAGTTACCAAGACTGAGATTGTCAATTGCAAGAAAAAACCACATGGCATGTGTGATGCATACTATTTACAGCTGTTGTCCATTAGGAGTTCTCTGGAGTACCATTTGCTGCTACAACTGAATGGTCTCATAAGTTTAACTCACCAATATGACTGCAAAATTGTCTTAAATCAGAGGGGAAGAGAGGGAAGCCAACCAGAACTGACTAAAATACTGCTTATGTCTTCATGAGAATCCATCGTTTTCCCCATTTGCCTTGCTTCTTCAGGATGCTAGAACAGCCTGCAAGGTCTTGTGGCGTATTACAATACAGCAGATTAGCAACTTGACTCTCCAATGGAAAGAAACACATTGTCGATGCCTCTCTGTTACAGCTTGCATTTGGCTTATTGATTAGTGCGCTGCGTTGTACTGGGTATATCGGACAATGGTAGCCAACTGTCCCAGACGTTGAAAGTGTTTTGTTAGTGTCGCAGATTTACGAGAGCTTAAGCTAGTTTTCATTCCTTCTGGCTGGGCTGAAAGCACTTACTATTGTTGTCCAATACGCTGCAAATGAACATGGTTCAAAAATCACAAAGAGAGTGATATGGAATTACAGAACTGAAAATAGGGTACTGATTGGGTACAAATTCATCAAGCCTCTTTATTTTGCAACAAGCTTTTTATTGGAGTGTCGACACAGCTTGCTTTGGAAAAAGCAAAAGCAACTGTGAGCAAATGATGTAGTAGGAAAGTTGACCTCCAGTTCATTTCAGTTGTGCCCAGCTAGCTAACTGTACATCTCCTTCCTTCCAACATGTATTTTTTAGAAAGTTTCAGTTAGTGAGTCATTAGTTCTTTGTGCAGAACACATAATCTGCTATGGACTGAATATGTATATCATCCCGCAAATTAATATGTTGAAATTCTAATTCCCAAAGCGATGATGTTAGAAGGTGGAGCCTTTGGAAGCTGATTAGGTCCTGAGGGTGGTGCCCTCTTTAAGAAAAAAGGGTTGGTGGGGCATGGTGGCTCACCCCTGTATTTCCAGCACTTTGGGAGGCTGAGGCAGGAGGTTCAGGAGTTCGAGAACAGCTTGCCCAATGTGGCAGTGGCAGGTGCCTGTAATGCCAGCTATTTGGGAGGCTGAGGTATGAGAATCCTTTGAACCTGGGAGGCGGAGGTTGCAGTGAGCCGAGATCGAACAACTGTACTCCAGCCTGGGTGACAAAAGTGAAAATCTCAAAAAAAAAAAAAAAAAAAAAGACTTGAGGGAACTCAGTTGTCCCTTCCATGTGTGAAGACAGAGTGAAAAGGCAGTCATCTAAGAAACAGAAGGCAGGTCCTCACCAGACACAGAATTTGCTGGCACCTTAATCATGGATCGCTTAGCCTCCAGAACTGTAAAAAAGAAATTTCTGTTGTTTAGAAGCCACCCAGGCTATGATATTCTGCTATGGAAGTCTGAAAAAAGTAAGACAAATCCATTGCTCAGTTTTTTCAGCAACTTAACATAACTCATCTTCTGTTAAAAATGGTGAGGCCAGAATCTGAACCCTGGAAATATGGCTCCTAAAGTTGTTCTCTAATTCACTATGTGGAGCTGTCTCTGACTGGGTAAATGTTTCAACTACAATAATTTCAGAATTCGTTTTATAAGACACGGTCTTTGGCATGTATTTCTTCTGATGAAGATTCATCAACTCCCTTTTTCTTTTCTAAAACACACATGTCAAATATCATTCTCCCTACAACGGACTATTTCATTCTTTCCTCCACAATCTAGAAAGTGCACAGGAATGCATGGTCATTCAAAGGATGACTTTAAACCTGGTCTGACATTGAGTTTAACAGGGTGTAACAAAAACGTGAGTGCAGTGGCCTAACCAAATAGTGGTTTACTGTTCTCAAATGTCCAGAAGTAACGAAGAAGCTGGTGAAGGTGTGGTGTAGCTGCTAAGGAATTTGCCAAGTACCCTGGCTCCCTCTGCTTTTACAATCACCGTCTTTAGCACGTGACTTTGATTCTCACATTGGCTTTCTCATCGGAAGGTATCACATCTATGTGCAAAACAGGAGGAAGAAGAAGGGCAAAGGACAAGACAAAAAAACCAAGCAGGCATTTACCAGATGAAACTGTCCCCTTTAATTGGTTTTCCAGAAAGACTCACTCTCTGATAACATTTAAGTCTCACTGGCCACAACCGTGTCACATGGTCACTCTTACCTACAAAAGGATCCATGAAGCTAGCATTTTAATATGGGCAAAATTCTTCCCCTTCAAAAATCAGGGCCCTGGTCATAAGAAAGAGAGGGAGAAAGGCTACTGGGCAGGTAACAGGCAGGTTGTGCCATGTCTGTAATATATCGTAAGCAAACACTTGCACTTTTAGTGGTAACTGATGATTCTGCAGTATACTCTGTTACTTATCACAGGAGGCCAGTGAGACACTGACTCTGTGGTTGAGGATGTCTGATCTACAGGATAAAGGCCAAATCCCTGAACAAAATATGTAAGAAAGGATCTTACCAGTTTAGTACTAGCCTACTTTTTAACATTCGTGTTGCACCATCTCTAGCCCTTTGCTTGAACCACATGTAACTTGTCTTCATTTTTTAATTAACTGACTTTTGTGCCACTGTTTTTTGCATATGTCCTTTTCTTTGTTCAGAAGACCCTCCTCACCCTCTCCAACTGGTAAATAATACTTATTTTGCAAGACTCTGTGTGAATACCATCACATTTCTGGAAACATCCTTACCTCTCTCAGTCATATCTATTTCGGTGTTTTGTATACAACTCCATTAGCTCACTTGTAATTGTTTTTTTTCATATTTGTCACTTCTGACAAACACTATGGCCTCTTAGAGAACAAGGACTATAATTTATCCAACTTTTTCTACCCAGTGCTGCTGCAGTTCTTGGAGTATGCTCAAGACACCTGCTTAGGGGAAAATAAACTGAGTGTTACCTCCAGTGTATAGGTGACCTACAAGGAGCTGAAGTGACCTGTTTTCATCATAGCCAGTAAAAAATGCACTGATTTGAACCCCTTAAATCTAGATCTCAGTGGATTAATGGCTGTCAGCGGAAATATGGAAGAGACAGATAGTGGGGTTTTTTTTGGTCTTAGTTGATGATAATAACATAATTCAATAATTTAAAAGTGTTTTCTTTAAACCTTCCATTGCCCATTCTTTAAGAGTTATTCAATTTTTTCTTTCTTTGTGCACAGTTTGAGACACAGTTTGTGTCCTCAAAAAGGCTACCAGGCTTTAGATTATATATCTGAGTAAGATCATATCATGTTTGTCTTTCTGTGTGAGGCTTGTTTCACTTAACACAATGTCTTCCAGACTCATCCATGTTGCTGAAAATGACAGAATTTCTTTCTGTTTTATGGTTGAATAGTATTCCACACGCACACACATATATACACATGTATATACACACATACATATATACATATATATATACACATCCCTATATATACACACACATGCATACAATAACATATAGAATAATATATATGTGTGCATGTGTGTATATATATGTAAGATATATATGTGAGATAGATAGATATTCTTCTGTAGTTGAACATTTGGGTAGATTCCATATCTTGTCCGTTGTGAATAACATAGAAATTGCAGGAAACATGACCAAGGTGGCTTCAGTAAACACAGGAGTGCAGATATCTCTTCAAAATACTGATTTTATTTACTTTGGATACATACCCAATAGTGGTATTGCTGAATCGTATGCTAGTTCTATTTTTAATTTTTTGAGGGACCTCCATATTGAGTAGAATAGTGGTTACCAGGGGCTGGGCACGGTGGTGGGAAGGGAGAAGCAGGAGAGGACAATCAGTGTGTACAAAGTTACAGTTAGGAAGAATAGGTCCTGGTGCTCTGTTACACAGTAGGGCGACGAGAGCAAATAATGTAATGCACATTTCAAGATAGCTAAAAAAGAATATTTTGAATATTATTCCAAAGAAATGATAACTATTTAAAATGATGAATATGGTAATTACCCTGATCTGGTCATTATGCAATGTACGCACGCGCTGAAACATCATGTTATATCCCATAAACATGTCTAATGATCGTATGTCAATTATAAATAAATTAATAAAAACATGACCGTCTAAGGAAAAAAAAGACATTTGAACTTAAAGTGATTTGAATAATGTGGAAAGAAATTACTAGTTTATTAACTTTCAGGCTCTTCAGTGGCTTGGGTGTTTATACTTGGCAAATACTTAGTACTTGTCATTAGAGGAAGTTTAGGAGCAATAAAGAATTTGGTGACAATACAAAAGGAAAAGTGAGCCATGAAAAAACCCACTAAATTGAACAAAGGGTTAAAGTAGACATGGTGAATACTTGGTATGATGCTACAGCCCCTCCCTTCCTTCCCTGAGTATATGGAAGACAGACATCACCAATCAATCAAAACACATTTTCCACCTGACCCCAGCCATGGCCTTAGAATTCATTTCAACACTATGATACTCCAGGTATCTTCTATCAACAAAGGAGGGAAGACATTCCTATCTTTCCCTCATCACTACATTCTCCATAAAGACTGGTTCATGTCGATACAGTACCTGTAACAGGGCAGAGAGTGTTTTCCTAACTCCCTCTGGAAAATGAAGCAAACATTGTGACTCCAAGATTGAGCTTCCAGGTATTTAACTCTTCTGTCAAATCTCTCTCATGGACTGGGTTCAGCATCTTACAGTCATGGAGTTCTAAAGACACTGCTTCTGTTACTTGCCTTCTATTTCTGCTAGGGAATGAGAGGGACCATCCCACGCACAGACTTAACAATTAAGGAGGCAGAGAGCTAACATGTTCAGAATGGCAGGCAATATAGTGAATGCTTTATATTTACATCTTTTTGTTTTTTATAACAATCACATAAGGTCAGTATTATTGTTTCCATTTTATAGATAGGAGATAGTGTCAAAGAAATGAAGTCATTTGCCTGAGATCCCAGAGGTGGTGAGAGGTGAAGATAAAATTCAGTCTCAGATCTGTGATATTGAACTCTGGAGAGTTAGTTGTTTCTTTGGCGATCTGGATAAAATCTGCTTCTTGGGTTCTTTTCAACCACCACATAGTTACATTTTTTATACTAGCCTTGAGCTGTACCTTCATACTTTCTTGAGTCTTGCAGACCACAGAGGCAGATGGAAAATGGGTAAACGTAGATCAGATATGGGTTAGGAAAAATCCGTTTGAAACTTCATGCCCATCATGTGAAAATCTGGTCCCCCGGAGACCATCTTGATGGAAATGGAAAACACATTTGGGTTTAATTTTCTTCTGTCCCCTTTTCGGCAGGACATCGCCCATATCAGGTGATCACCGCTCGAGTTCATCCAGGAGAGAGCAATGCCAGCTGGGTGATGAAGGGTACCTTGGAGTTCCTGGTCAGCAGTGACCCTGTGGCGAGGCTCTTGAGGGAAAACTTCATTTTCAAGATCATACCCATGCTCAACCCAGACGGTGTCATCAACGGCAAGTATGTCAGGCACCTGGCCTAGCCAGACCTGCACTTATGCCACCATAGTAACACCGTGATTTCACCCAGTGGGCGTGGTTGGAGAGGCCTTGGTACTCCGTCAAAAATAAACCCTTGGTTTTCTGTTCTCTGGTACAAGTAACAGCATACTTGCCATACACACTGATGTCAGTCTCATGGTTTCTTTGAATAGGAAGGTATAGAATTGAGGCCTACGTAGGACTGCTTGAGACCAGCAGTTCAAGACCAGTCTGGGCAACACGATGAGACCGCATCTCTACAACATAAATAAATTTAAAAAATATAGGAATCATAGGCAATTAATAGCAGAGGAAATAATCTAGTTTAACTTTAAAAAGGAGGAAACTGGTGTCCAGAGTAATCAAATGACTTGTCCAGATCACACGGTGGGTTAATGACAAAGTCAGGGCTCAAACTGTGATTTCTTCAGAGTAAGGCCAATGCTTGTATTTACTTACTCGTATTTACTACAGGGACATCTTCATTCTCAATCAGCTATAATAGGATACAGCTATAATAATGGCATCTCTCTAGCTAAATAAAATGTTGACTGAAAAACAGAAGGTTGGGGTCATTCTTCTCTTTACCTAGCCGTTACAGGACTCTCGGGAATATATGACTCCTGTGCCTGGTGAGCTCTGCTGAAATGGGTCACATTCTCAGAGTTTGTGAGCTGAGGCCCAGATGTCAGATGAGGCACCTAAACTCACACAGCTGATCTGTGAGGGTGACAGGTCACATTCACAAAGACTTCTTTCCGACTTTGTGGGCAAAGGATAAAGCACCTTGCCATGGTAATAGATGATTCTTTTTACCACAGGAGTGAATATTATATCCTATGAGAAAAAGAGAATACAAGATAAACTGAAAATATTGAGGAAAAAAAATTCAAAAGCTACAAATCGAAAATGTATTTTTAATAAAAATTAAGTATCAAGCAAAAAAGAAGTTTAGAAAACTATAGAATAGAGCAATGTTAAAACTGTTAAATGAAAGAGATAAAATGAGAATTATACTCAAAGAAAACAAACACATCAAAGGATGAAATGAAAATGACTTAAATAAGAATGATTTAAGAAAGATGAAATAACGTTTTAAGAAAAAAATTTAAATGCTAAACAGCTAATAGACTAGCTTCAAAAGATAAGCACCAAAGGTAGATAAGTTAAAAAGGTTAAAAATATGAAGATGATAAAGTATAAAAAGATGAAAAGTATAATTCCAAATGATGAAATATGTCAAACTATGTTAAATGAAAGCAAATCAAAGCTACAGACTGTAAAAATAAAATTTCAATATGCGCGCACATGCGTGCGCGCACACACACACACACACGCACGCAGAAAGGAAAGATAAGACACTCATATGTTCCTCACAGGTCAGCTTGTCCCAGCTCAGCAGTTGCCAGACTTCATTTTATTTAATTTTTTTTAATGAAGATTATTTGAGGGCAGAGAGTAGGGTTTCTTCTCTTTCTCTGTGGTGACTGCTTGGCCTTTAAGCAAATGGGAAAACTGAGAGGCCAAGTCCTTCACTAAGAAAGTCAATCAGACCTTGGAAAGCAATTAGCCTCCTGAGCTCTCAAGCTGTAAGGGCCCTAAAGCAATGTTTGCTCCTGGTCGAGCAGAACTCAGCTGGCTCTTGCTGTGTGCTCCTTTAACGGCAGAGAACAGCTCTGGGACGTCAGTGAATGGTTCCTCCCTGCTGGAGCAGCCAAGGGTTTTACTAGTAAGCTTTCTCAGCCTAAATGGGTGGAAAACAGTTACGCAAGGCATCTTGAGGGACATGATCCCATTTTGACATTTTCTCATCCAAATTGGCTCTTTTCTGAAATCTCTCCTTCCCTGGAATTGTCTGAGGTCCAGTAGAATATGGAAAGAGCACTGGATCTAGAGTCATAAGATTCGTCGGGAATTCTGGCTTTTCTCCTGCCACACTCAGTTTTCTCTTCTGTTGGAAGAAGAAGTCTATATACTCCCTGTTGGCCATTCTGGAAAAGGCCTCAGAGGCCCAAGGCAGTATTCAAGCTCAGGGATTAAGTATTGTAGTTTCTTCAATTTTAAATGCTTATACCTCCAAATCAGAGGTTTGATCCAGGTCTCTGGTTTAAAGGTTAATGTGATCTCAGTCCCCGAGTATCCTCCTGGCCTAGACACACATGATTTCCAGCTCACGGCTGGTTGCTTTGGGCTCCCAAATGGCAGGCCAGCTTTCACTTAGTGACACTGGCATTTATCATCATTACCGTTATTTATTATGACTAAAATTACCTCTTCATTTAAATAGCATCTTTCATCATGGAGCTTAAGGCGCTTTGTAGATCACTTGGATTACCCAAACAATTTTGGCTGAAAGGGACTTGGAAATCATAGCGTTATTCTACTGAAGGAAAAATCCACAGGTCGTAGCACATCATTATGAAAGGACATGAGACTGCCTGAATGTATAATGTCTCATCTTAAAAGAGCTCAAAAGTCTCAGTGCCTGAGCCCTCCTTAGAACATACCTAACACAGGGTTTGTCTAATTTCTGCTTGAACTCTTTCTGTGATTGACACTTCATTTTAGTGCATGCCCATTCTGTTGTGTATAGTTATGTGGATTTGTGTTTTACTGTGTTTTGATCTTTGTCCTGTGCGCTTCACCCATTTTAATCATTCCTCTCTTAGGGTACCCCATGGATAAAATCTAATCCCCCTCATCCATGGCTGAGCTTCCCTATATGAAGTCCTCTCCAGCCTTGATGCAGTTCACCTAAATCTTGTGCATATGGTATTTTTTCTGATGTTCTCATCTTCACTGATTTTCTCTGAATATATTTTTACCAGTAGGCTCCTTTTTGTGACACTGTGGTGTTTTGTCCTTTGTAATGTATATATATATATATATATATTTTTTGAGACGGAGTTTCGCTCTTGTTACCCAGGCTGGAGTGCAATGGCGCGATCTTGGCTCACCGCAACCTCCGCCTCCTGGGTTCAGGCAATTCTCCTGCCTCAGCCTCCTGAGTGGCTGGGATTACAGGCACACATCACCATGCCCAGCTAATTTTTTTGTATTTTTAGTAGAGACGGGGTTTCACCATGTTGACCAGGATGGTCTCGATCTCTTGACCTCGTGATCCACCCGCCTCGGCCTCTCAAAGTGCTGGGATTACAGGCTTGAGCCACCGCGCCTGGCCTGTAATGTATTTTAACAGTTTTGGGGGAACAGGTGGTTTTTGGTTACATGGTTAAGTTCTTTAGCGACGATTTCTGGGATTTTGCTGCACCTATCACCTGAGCAGTGTACATTGTATCCAATATGTAGTCTTTTATCCCTCATCTCCCAATCCGTCCCCCTCGAGTCCCCACAGTACATTATATCATTCTCATGTCTTTGCATCCTCATAGTTTATGTCCCACTTACAAATGAGAACATATGATATTTGGTTTTCCATTCCTGAGTTACTTCACTTAGAATAATAGTCTCCAACTCCATCCCAGTTGCTGCAAAGGCCATTATTTCGTTCCATTGTATTCCATGGTATATATATATACTCCACATTTTCTTTTTTTTTTAATTGTACTTTAGGTCCTGGGGTACATGTGTAAATCATGCAGGATTGTTGCATAGGTACACACGTGGCAATGTGAACTGCTGCCTCCATCCCCCCATCACCTACATCTGGCATTTCTCCCCATGTTATCCCTCCCCACCCCTCCAACTATCCCTCCCTTGGCTCCCACAACAGATCCCAGTGTGCGATGCTCCCCTCCTTGTGTGTTCATTGTTCAACACCATCCTATGAGTGAGAACATGTACTACATTTTCTTTATCCTGTGGTTGGTTGATGGCACTTAGGTTTGTTCCATATCTCTGCAATTGTAAATTGTGCTGCTATAAACATGCAAGTTCAAGTGTCTTTTTCATATAATGACTTCCTTTCCTTTGGGTAGATACTCAGCAGGGGATTACTGGTTCCAACGGTAGTTCTACTTTTCGTTGTTTAAGGAATCTCCATACTGTTTTCCATGATGGTTGTACTAGTTTACATTCCCACCAGCAGTGTAAAAGCGTTCACTTTTCACCACATCCATGCTAACATCTATTATATTTTGATTTTTTAATTATGGCAGTTGTTGCAGGAGCAACGTGGTATTTCATTGTGGTTTTAATTTGCATTTCCTTGATAATTAGTGATGTTGAGCATTTTTCCATATGTTTGTTGGCTATTTGTATATCTTTTGAGAATTGTCTATTCCTGCCCTTTGCCCACTTTTTGATGGGATTGTTTTCTATCTTGCTAATTTGTTTGAGTTCTTTGTAGATTCTGGATATTAGTCCTTTGTTGGATGCATAGTTTGCAAAGATTTTTCTCCCACTCTGTGGGTTGTCTGTTTACTCTGCTGATTATTTATTTTGCTGTGCAGGAGCTTTTTAGTTTAATTAGGCCCCATTTGCTTTTGGGTTCTTCATCATGAATTCTTTGCCTAAGCCAACACCTAGGAGAGTTTTTCCAATGTTATCGTCTAGATTTTTTGTGGTTTCAGGTCTTAGATTTAAGTCTTTAATCTATCTTGAGTTGATTTTTGTATAAGGTGAGAGATGAAGATCTGGTTTCATTATTCTACATATGGCTTTACAATTATCCCAGCACCATTTATTGAATAGCATTTCCTTTCCCCACTTTATGCTTTTGTGTGCTTTGTCAAAAATCACTTGGCTCTAAGTATTTGGCTTTGTTTCTGGGTTTTCTATTTTGTTCCATTGGTCTATGTGCCTATTTTTATGCTAGCACCATGCTGTTTTGGTAACTATAGCCTTGTTGCATAATTTGAAGTTGGGTAATATGATACCTCCAGATTTGTTCTTTTTGTTTAGCATTGCTTCAGTTATGCGGGCTCTTTTTTTGGTTCCATATGAATTTTAGAATTGTTTTTTTCTAGTTATTTGAAGAATGATGATGGTATTTTAGTGGGAATTGCATTGACTCTGTAGACTGCTTTTAGCAGCGTGATAATTTTCACAATATTGACTCTACCTATCCATGAGCATGGGATGTGTTTCTATTTGTTTGTGTCACCTGTGATTTTTTTTCATTAGTATTTTGTTTTCTTAGTAGAGATATTTTACCTCTTTGGTTAAGTACATTCCTAGGTATTTAATTAATTAATTAACTAATTTATTTTTACAGCTGTTGCAAAGGTGACTAAGTTCTTGATTTGATTCTCAGCTTGGTTGCTGTTGGTGGATAGCATTGCTACTGATTTGTGTATATTGATTTTGTATCCTGAAACTTTACTGAATTCATTTATTAGATGTAGGAGCTTTTTGGATGAGCCTTTAGGGTTTTCTAGGTATACAATCATATCATTGACGAACAGTGACTGTTTAACTTTCAATTTATTGATTTGGATGCCCTTTATTTTTTTTTTCTTGTCTGACTGCTCTGGCCAGGACTTCCAGTATTATACTGAATAGAAGTGATTAATGTGGGCTTTTTTTTTGGAAAGTGTAGTGGTGTGATCTTGGCTCACTGCAACCTCCGCCTCCAGGATTCAAACGATTCTCCCGCCTCATCCTCCTGAGTAGCTGAGACTATAGGCACCACCATGCCCAGATAATTTTTGTATTTTTAGTAGAGACAGGGTTTCACCATGTTGGCCAGGATGGTCTCCATCTGTTGACCTTGTGATCTGCCTACCTCAGCCTCTCAAAGTGCTGGGATTATAGTTGTGAGCCACTGTGCCTGGCCAATGTGGACATTCTTAATAGGCTTCTTAAAAGTGAAAGAACTGTTGTGTGTGTTGTCTGATCAGCAAAGAGGCAATCCCTGCATGAAGATTACAGAACCTAAACCTGAACTTAGCACTTAAACTATTAGGCTTTATTTCTCTCTCACAAGTAAAAATGGGCCTTATGGAGCTTGCCCATTAAAAGTAAAAGTCGACAAGTTTCCTTTTGTGGTGTTGGTGATGGAGCTTCTGTGGGTGGCTGAGAGCTTTTGATAAGAGTGGCCAGTGAAATAAAAGCATGATTTTCTAGCAAAAAATCATGCCAAGCCAAAGATCTCTTAGCAATACATACTGGAACAGGAAAACAAAATACAAAGATGGAGGGTTATGTTAAGTTCCAAAAGAAAACCATTTTGTCATGTTTCGGGCCTGGTAGTTTGTGCTGAACTGGGCTGAGTTCTAAGAAAATCAGAAGGACTGATACAGTGGTTCCTTGACACTTAAAAATCTTCCCACGGTGGGGCAAAATAAAATAGGCAGTCAACAGATTGTGTTAGAGCAGAAGTGGTAATTAGTGGCTGGGTTAGACTGAGAAATGGGGAGAAGACAGGTGATTCCTGAACTGCATTAAAGGGAGACAGGATGTATAAACGAACACGGGGTGAGGGAGAGGAAGTCTAGCATGATTCCCAATCTTTTTATTTTGGTGGTTGGGTGGTAGTGACAAAATAATTTTTATAAAGTCAACACACAGCCTAATATTTTATTTATAGGAGAACCAGAGCATATTGATTCTTAGAGTATATACAACTCTAAAAACTTGATTATCTTCTTTCAAGGCCATTGTGGAACAGAAGCAAACAGCAATAAAGAGCAAAGACTCCACTATAAGAAAATACACCAAGGTATTAAAACGTAATCGCTGAATGCGCTAGAGGAAACAAATCAAACTATAAAAATCAGATAAAAAGCCTTGACCATTTTAACAATCTGGGACCATTTAAAGTTAGTGCCAGTAGTGTTTACTCCACTGTGGGTTGTGAAGACTTTACAATAAGAACACTCACAGAATCCATCTAAAAATTATTCAACACCTTTTATGGGCTAAGAAGGAACCTTTTCCTTTTACATATATTGTCTTATTTAATCATCACTATAGCCCAACAAATTTGGGTCTTCTGTGCAATTTCTAGGTAAGAGAAGTTGAACACACAGGGGTTCAGTCTTGAGTGCAGTTTAAACAGCTGGTATTCCAGAGCCAGGAACTCAAGTCTATCCTACTTTACTTTGCTGCAGATATTTAAGGGAATTAGAATAAAAGCATCTTAACATGTTCTTGCAGGGCAAATTCTTATATATTATTTAGTCCCAGTCATTCAAATGATAAGGAAACTGAGACCAAAGAGGTAAATAAGTTATTCACAATTACATAGCTAGTTCAAGGTGTAACTGGCTTGAGAAATTGTCTAGATAATGAAAGTGCGCGTGCACACACGCGCACACACCCCCACACCCCCACACACACATCCACCCATGCCCAAGGTTATGACTAGCTTGTGGCAGAGCTAACTTCAAAACTCTTGTTCGTTATGGTCTATCAGGACTTCCCAACCTCGGATGGAGATTGTCTCAGACCCATCAGCTGGTAGGCTCTGAAACTCGTCTTGCTGAGTCAGACCTTCATATCCAGGAGAAGCCATGTCACAACCTTGTTCAAATTTCAGCCATGCTTGCCCAGGATGAATGAATTGGTTCATCCTCAGTTCATAGCTTGGCTTGATCCTGGACACTCAACCTTGACTTTCCAGCTTTCTCTACTAGAGAATGCTGCGTCCTTTGCTATCACCGCCAGATTTTGGCTGCAAGCACCACTCAGCAGACTGTGAATATTTATTGTCATGGGGCTTCTATTCCATGGCCCATTCTGTGGTATATTCTCATTTAACACTCTAGGATCACAAAGAGCTTAGATTGTTACCTTTGGGCTGGGCCATGCCTTTCCCTTCCCATTTTGACCTCAGCTCTACTTTTGAATGTATTTAAAGTCTTTTGATATAATGACATGCAGCCGTGGCTCTCAGACTTTTGGATTTCACAGATCTGTTGAATTTAAATGAACAGAGGACTGATTAGTAAGTATGCCATTTTTTTATTTGAACAAGTAAGAATGGAAAATACTCTCTGAGATTCCAAACAACAGACTGGGAAAGTTTCAATCTCGTTTGTTTCTTGGGCTGCTGCCTCATCTACATGGGATCATGCAAATAACCCAGGAGCATGTGATGTTGGGCCTGTAGATCATGGCAGTGAGCATACTTGCCATGTGCACCATAATCCATGCTGCTGGTACCCATGAAGGCTTCTTTGTAGACAGAGAGAAGTGTGTAATCACTGAGTGTATTAGTTATTCCCACTGTTAATCATCCTGGTCCAGGAACAAGAAAAATTCTGGAATAGGAAATGGTGCCTGAAAAATGGGCGTTTAAGGGAAAGAGGTAATTTTCCTGAGTTTCAAATTGGGAGCACTCAGGTCTAACCAGAAGTTCCCTGTAGATCATAGAGGAAGTTGGTATCTGCCACATGGAGGAGGCCAGAGGAAACAAGTGGCCTCTTGAAAATGACAACGCCTATACTAACAATCAATTTTCTTTTTTTTTTTTTTTTGAGTAGTTTTCTTTTGCTATATAACTGACTATTTAAGGGTTAATCAATCTTCTAGTCTCGTTTCAGCTACACTACTGGGAAAGTGCGTATGCCTGAGGTTGGTGAAGGGGAAACGTGGCACTCGTACTTAATGAAATTTCTAAGGAAACAGTAGGAACAGTACAATAGCGAGTACATTTTAAGAGCTGTACTCAGTAAAATGAGAACATTAAGAAAATAAAATAGATTTGCTTTCTAATTATAGAAACGATACATGATACAGCCTAGATAATAGGTGTTTCAAAAATAAGATTTAATGTAAGGAATTAGTACATTTTAATACAACATTCATGCAGGTGGTAGAAGTCTGAAAGTTCAGAAGGAGTTGCAAAAACGCCACCACCAATAACAAAAAACAAAACCCAGGAGATTAAGAACTGCAGAGGCAGCTGCCACCTGTCATCAGGGCGGAAGCAAATGGAAGACAAGGAGTTACTAGAACCTAGCAAGTACAGGGGCTCCGTGAGGCTGGTGTTTGGAACTCAGAGAAGGGAGGTTGACCTGGCTAGGGCTTCAGTGCACAGCATGCACAGCCTAGAGGGTGAAGGAGTCTAGAGCGGCTTATATTCAAATGGCAAAGGAACCATTTGGTTCTTTCTGCTGCTGATGCCTTTGATGGAGCACAGCAATGTTCCTTTCTGTAGGAGCCGAAGGAGCAGGGTTTGACACATTTTTGATGGCAGTTACTGTAGCCTTGTTAACCGGAACTGGGAAACAGAAAGGGTATGTTTTTCCTTCTCAACCTGCCTTCCTATCTTTCTCTAGAGCTTCTCACTGGCAGAACCTACCGTCAACTGTAAAGGGTATCTGAGCACTGTAGTCTGCAGGGTTTTAACAACAGGTGAAAATAAGTGCACAGTATCTATTTACCGAGTGCTCAACATGCACTAGTCTGGTTGTTAGCACCGTGTCTATGTGACTTCGTTGTTTTCAAAAAACAAAATGGTTTATTTTTTCCAGTGGGGAAAAAATGACACATCATTATTATGAAGAACTCAATATGTATAGAAAAAGCTTACAGAAGAAGTTTAAAGGCACCTAATTTCAGGACTATTGCATTATATAATTCCAAATGGTACCATTTACATTATAATCTATTATAATTACATAATGCCTCTGGAATTTTGTAACACGGAGGCTCTTTCTGAATCAAGCTGCCTAGAGAAAAACATTATTAGCAAGTTAAAGATCTTTTAGCCATTTGTCTATAAATTGATGGCGTTAGGTGTATCAGCTATATCTTTAAGTATATTTCTATTTTAACTTTCATAACATAATATATTTTGTGGTGTAATTTATAAACCACATCTTCCTGTGGCAAAAATACAAATTAAATGATCAGTTTTAAATGTAACCATCTTTTAGTATCGATGGGGCCATAATTAATGTAACTAATTCTTCATTACAAACTGTAGAAAGATGAATATTTTGTTATGTTCTCAGTGATTTTTTTCTGGTTATTTTCTTAAGATAAATTTTTAAAGTAGTCAGTTGAGTCAGGTTTTATGCATATTTTATATTTGATACCTATTGTTGACAGATTACTCTCCTTAGAAAATTTACAGATTATTAGTCCTTGTACTAATGCATAAAAGTGACTGGTCCTCGTATTTTTGTTAACACTACACATTATCAGCCTTTTCATTTTTTGTCAATCTGATTGGATAAACATGGTTTTTATTTTTTATATTTACTTCTAATTACTGAAACCACCTGAAAAAGTAAATAGTTTAATTTCTTTTGCAGACCAGAAAATAAAACTCGAGGCAAAAGGAAATTGAGTGACATACTCAAGGTCAGTCCCGTGTCTAATAAGTTTTAGAGTCAGAAATTAAACTCAGATTTGTCTGGTTACAAAGCTCTTGTTCTTTTCATTGGGCTGTACAGCCCCACTATGTCAAAGCTTCTAGACAGTCATCCTGGTGTCTTTCCTCTTGAATGTTTCCAGCATAGAAATTGGAAAGTGATAAGTCCCCAATATATGTTTGGTAAGTCTAGTTCTGGGTATACCTAATCTTTCTAAAGTCTCTTAAAATGTGGCCCTCCAGGTAAGGTCATTCCAGAATAGAAGGGCTCTGAAGTGTTTTACTATAGGTTAGATTGGAAGGTGAAGTTTGTGTACTACTCACTTAGGGTATGATTTTTATTGAAATTGTGGGCATGATACTCACTTAGCATTTTCAATTTCCTTCTTCTCCTCTTAGTCATCATTTGCTTATCTTGAAAGAATTACTGAAGGTATACCAGGGAGCCTTGTTTTAATGTCTGGGCATTCTCCAACAGGCTAAGGTTCAGTAAGCATGGGGTCTGATCCTTCCAAGTTGGATTTATGCTCGTGGGACTTTTGGATCATGTGGGGGAATAATTCCCTTTCCCATGATTCGCTGGTTCATGGTTGGCTTCTGAAATGCACATTTACTGTATGCCTGTGGGTGTGAGTTTTGCAGTGCTCACCCACAAAGCTAAAGCAGAGGACAAGGGCGCCTCTGCAGGAGGGAGAAGGAGGGACAGGAAGAAGCAGGGCAGACCACAAAGGCGGAGGGAGACTGGCTGCTACATGGTCAGCTCCCAGCAGGTGTTTGTTTCTTTCTCTGTTTCCATGTCTCTGTCTGTTTCTCAATCTCTCTTTCTCTCTAACTCATCAATGCATCGCATCCCCTCTCTGAAAGCTTACATGGTCACAAGCTGAAGAACCTTTAGGAGAACGTTCTATGTGTTCTGTGGCCTCTGGGAAATGAGTAATTCTATCCATATTTTCTGTAGAAATGATGCTGATGACAAGATGGGGGAGTAATATTCCCCTGACTCCCTTGTGAATTCTCATTCCAAAGTTTTAGCTCCAAACTTCTTTCAGACAGAGGCCAAGGCAATTCGAAGCTCCTGCTGTAACATCGCTCTGTGAAATGTTTGCTATCGTAAAATCATAATCTCTCAGCAGTGAAAGCTTAACCTCTACCAGTCATCTGTTCCTTACACATGGAACTCAACTGCTCTTCCTGGGAGCTGACAAAGGAGCTTAAACTCGCAATCATGTTTAATTCCTGAGTTTCATTCCTCGCATTTTAATTTAGATTGCTTTGCTATTTTGTAGTGTTTGGAACAGAGCAGAATTATTGGTGGATGGAAATTTTTGCTTTATTTGGTTTTTAGAAAAATTTAAGGATTTTGAGACATGAAGCAGAGGTTGAGTGTTTGGATGAAAATGTCAATCTGGGTTCTGGTTTGACTCTGTCCATCTCTGTGTCAGAACGCTCTGAAGGGAGATGGGCAGAAGGGTATTTAATCTTCCTTTGCATTGCTTTCCTTATATTTAAAAATGGGAAAAATTATTATTCTGATTCAGAAGGGGTCTGAGGAACTATAATTTTTTCTCACTTTCTCCAGCCCTCACTGGGAAAAAAGTAGGGGTGGAGATCTCAGCCATTTTGAATGCTAAGCTATTCTCCTAGACAAAAAAAAAAAAGGAACATTATAGGAATAGTTTAATCTCACAGCTTTTGTTTGCAACTTTATAAAATGAAAGACAGATGCATGTTTAAATTTTTAAAAATATGCAGAAGTAGCTGTTTTTGGCCTTAAATTCCTGCCTGGCAAATGCCTATCAGTAGTTGCCAAATCATGGTCTGTAGGAAATTTGCGGGGCATCCACAATGCATCTTCAGACAAGTGGAAGGAGGCCGAGAGACCCATGAAGAACATGGCACTTGGTGTAACCATCCAAACCTCTGCCCATAAACCACAGAAATAGCACGGACTCAGAGCACTGAGGGTCTTGTTCTAGAGGGCAACACACTCAATCTTGCTGATGAACTTGTTCATAGAAATCAAAATGGAAATTATTTGCTCTGGGAACGCTTAAGGTCCTGCTGCTAAATCATTTGCATAATGTTAAATGATGCATAGTGCTGGAGCTGGGTTCTGGGATTATGTTCCCAAGGGCTTTCTCACTCAACCCATTCCCACCACCGCCTGCATACACAGAAGGCGTCAGGAGCTTGAGGACTCCATTTGCCTTCTGCAGACATTGCAGTTTTGAATAAATATTACTATTTATTATTCCCAAAATTAGAGTTATTAATTATATCAGCATAAACCTAATTTATGCCATCATAAATAGTGATAATAAACGCTGCCAAATTCTAATACCCAGCGTTTGCCAACTGTGCCTGTAGTTGATGGGCTTCCCCTCCTCACTTCCCAGAAGCATTAAATTAAAAATGATTCAGTGTTGCAGAATCATTGATCAAGTTCGGGCTGAGGCTCCTCGGGAAATGCACTTGTTTTGTTCAGTGCTTTGCTCTTTCCTTGGCTGGGCAGTCTCTGATGTCTGTCTGCATTCCAGTGTTTCTCCTTTCCTTTCTCCCTCCTCTTGTCCTCCTAAAGGAGGAAGAAATCCGGGCACCGATGCAGGGATAGAGAGAGGTAGATGAGCATCTATTCTTTTTTTCTAAATTTCCCCTGTAGACATCTCTCTTCTTAGCATCCTCACTTCTGACACTTTATTTCAACATAAACTTGGAAGTCTTTATAAAGCAAACCCTTGGGTATAATATAGATTTGGTATTTCTCAATTTTCATCACATCTGTCGTGTATTTAGAGTTGAATATTATACATAGCTTCCTAAAATATATGAAAATCTGTAATGGGAAAATAGGAAGCATAGCCCTGGCAACCCCCACCAAAACCGAGAAGCTTTTTCTTTTGGAATTTACTCTCAGGGGTGCACTGCTTTTGCAAAGGAAGAGGAAGAAACTGTCCCTCTGTTCTCAGAGCTATAATGCAATATCATTGCTTTTTTCAATGGAAACAATTTTTACTTTTTCTTCATTCTCCCTGGCTCTTGCTTTGTTTTCATCTGTGATGATTGTGGTGCTGATGTAGTACAAAAAAATTCTGACAAGACAGTCAGAAGAAGACCCAGTTTAGGTCAAAATTGGCTTCTTTATAGCTGCGTGGCTTTGGACAATTTACTTAACTTCTCTACTCCTGGTTGCGCTGCTTTTTAAGGGAGTAGTAAGCCCTAATCACTGCATCTCACTTGATTAATATCACGATCAAGTACCACAGTACATCCAAACTATTCAGTACTGAACAAAGGTAAGAGCTCCTCTTATTGTATTCTGATGCCTCAATTTCAGTGGTAGGACATTAACGCTCTTCTCAATGCCAGGCCAAGCAGGCTTAATAATCTTTCTCCTGCTTTTCACTTTTTAGTTTTGCAAAGACATCCAGAATAAGCTACGGCAATGGGATAGAAATTCTAAATTCTGCAGAGGAAGAGGCAAGGTAAAATTATATATATATATATGTATATATATATATATATATATATATGGAGAGAGAGAGAGAGAGAGAGAGAGAGAGATCTTTCTTGTTAAAGTTTTGGTTATTCTTCTGATTTTAAAATTATGGGGCAAGCATAGGACTGAATAGATTGTACGAAAAGTACACCAATAGAGAAAGCTTTGAACTGGGGAGTTCAGCAGATGCCCTTTTTCCTCCTCATGCTTACTTATCAAATAGATGTAGCTGGCATCTTGGAATGGACAAAAACCCTGGCTTCTTGCCTTCAGAAGCCAGCCTATCGTCAGCCTCCATAAAGGCACCTCCAAGAGCTTTTCAGGGTGTCAGTAATTAGCAGCATCTGTGGTCCATGGAGACTATCTTTGCCAGCCTGGTGACTGCCTCCCTGCAGTGGGTACCCAAGCCCCAAGATCACAGAAACCCAGCTTCCTGGAAAAGTACACCCTATCAGCAACCAGAAGGAATCCCACCTTAAAGGCTGGCATTGGAAAATTGCCTGAGAGCCTCTGCTCTCTGTTCTGGATCATTCTGCCTGGCAGGCAAGAGTGTATACACAGGAAAGCCAAAGGCAGCACATACACTTTGATAATGCAGATCCACCTCCCTGCCCCGGTTTCCGGGTTGCCTTTTCCTTGGCTATTCATCTCTCTGAGCCACCTAGCCCTTTTGAATTATTAGCCTTATTCCTTCATTGCCCAGCTTCCTTATTGCAAATATGCTCCCATACATCTTCACTCCGCAGAAAATGCTTTCTTCTCTATTTACAGCTTCTTTCTGCCCCCACCCTTCCCTCTGGTCCAATAACTAATGGTAGAGAAGATAAATAAGAAACGTAACTCTTTTTGGCCATTATTTTTTGTTGTTACTCTGCAGAGTAATATATACAATCACAAGGAAACAAATCTTATTACTGAAGTAATTACAATAAATAAAAAATAACTGAGAGTGGAGCTAAAAGAAGGGGACATAGCAGGGGAGTGATTGCAGTAGGATTGAAAAATTTTAATTTTCCAGTGCCAGTCTCTGCTGCTCTGTTCATGTCCTGCTTAGGAGATTGTGTCTGATGAGGGAGTCATTATTGCTCTTTGAACACGCCCACTCCCAGCTGAGTTATGTCTTAGGTCTTTAAAGGAGAGATTTGGCCCAAGGATCCCCTTGAGGAATCTCTTTGCCAGCAGTCCAATGTTGGAAAACAGCAACATTTAGCATGTTAAGTTGCATCATCCTCAAAGCTTGGGAATTGCAAAGAATTACTTGGCATTTTTCCCTGTGTAGATAAAATTCTCTTTAGCCTGCTCAGACATGCATTCACCCCATTATCTGTGGATCTCCAAGTTGAGGACCCAGGACACCCTTTTGTAAAATACGCTGGTGCTGACCATTCTTAGAGTTAAAATATTTTTCTTTATAGCCAATCTAATTTTATCCAAAAGCAATTTATGTTCATTTGTTTTTGTATGGCCACAGTGGAAATTATTTTTCTTCATTAATTATGACTATTATCCTATTTCTGATAGTCATCTTTCCAAGTCCTTTTGGTATTTGAGTTGCTTCCGTTTCTTTTTGAACCTAAATCATGTATGTCCAGTGTTTAGTCTGATACACGGTGTTTTAAGTATAAGTGTCACTGTTTGGTTTCCTTAACCTTCTCCAGGTTGCTCTTGAGTGTGGAAGGATGAGGTGAGGTATAGTGGCTTTCCCACGCCTCTTAGCATCATTCTTCAACACCATCCTTAAACTTCAAATGCATTTATTAATTCATGTGACCATATGCTCTTCTAAGTTCTCTAAACAAGTGGTCTTAGTAATCTGCACATTTGGAAAATAGAACAAACATGAAATTTAGACACAGCCACTACAACACTTCCTCCCTCAACCACTGCCATCACCACCACCATCAATGACATGACAAGAAAGTGGCAAATATAGAATGAGCATTTAACACATGCTTGACAATGCTAACCACTTCACATATATTATTTCTTAATTCTCACAAGAACCCTCTGTGGTAAATATTAAAAATATCTTGGCTTTACTAGTGAACAAAGTAATATTTTAAAAGCAAAGTAAGTGTCCCAGGGCATTCAGAATACAGATAGTATTTGGATAAAAAGAATATTCAATTCAGTTTTCTTTCTTTTTGTATTGTGATTCTAGATCCTGCCCACTTACCACAACATTATATATGAAATCAGAAGTTACAGAATTCTGTAATGTTAGAGGTGAAAGGCGTCTTACATTTTAATAAACCAGCCCCACCCTTTCTTTATAGAAGAGAAAAATGAAAGATGCTCAGTAAGGTGACCATAGGTTCTTAAATCTCCACAATGTTAGAGTTGAATTTCAAGTCCAGGCCTAAAACTTTCCCCACTGAATCTCCATTACATGCAAGAATAACACATTTGCAACTTAGGCAGACATTTATGTAAACTATTATGCATAAAATTATGACATTTGGGAATATAAAGCAAAGGTAAGTTCTTCATTAAGACAGATAATTCAAGATTGCATGGTAGTTCTATTTTTAGTTCTTTATAAAATCTACATACTGTTTTCCATAGGAATACAAATTTACATTCCTACCAACAGTCTATAAGTGGTTCGTTTTCTCTGCCTCCTCACCAACATCTGTTATTTTTTAAAAATCTTTTTAATAGTAGCCATTCTGACTGGTATAAGATGATATCTCATTGTGGTTTTCATTTACGTTTTTCTGATCTTTAGTGGGGTTGGTTTTTGTACATGCTTGTTGTCCATTTTTATATCTTCTTTTGAAAAATGTTGATTCATATCCTTTGCCCATTTTTTAATGGGGCTGTTTATTTATTTATTTTGTTGAGTTGTTTGAGTTTCTTGTAACTTCTGGATATTAGTCCCTTTTTGGATGGATATTTTGCAAATATTTTTTTCGCCATTCTGCAGGTTGTCTGTCCACTCTGTTGATCATTTCTTTTACTGTGCAGAATCTTTTTGGTTTAATTTTCCCATTTACAATTCATAGTAGCAAAGATGTGGAATCGACCTAAGTGTCCATCAACAGATGACTGAATGAATAAAATGTGGTATATGTACACAAAGGAATACTATTCAGCCGTAAAAAGAATGAAATCATGTCATTTGCAGCAACATGGTTGGAACTGGAGGTCATTATGTTAAGTGGAAAAAAATTCAGAAATGGAAAGACAAATACTGCATGTTCTCACTTGTAAACGGGAGCTGAATTATGTATACACACGGACATAGAGTATGGAATGAAAGACTCTGGAGACTCAAAAGGACAGGGAGGTGAGGAGGAGGCAGATGATGAGAAATCCTTAATGGGTATATAAAGAGAATACAAACAGCTCTGCATAGAGATGATTAAAATATCAGAAATATTTTAGCATGTCTAATACAGCTTCTCAGAGGTAGTTGGATGTCTGCGGGGGCTTTAAAAGGGGAGGCAGAAGACACTTGGAAGAAGAATGATAGTATCTCCAGGCCAGCATTTTCCTAACGGCTTCTGCAGGATGCTGGCAGACTGGTGCTAATAGATGTTTCACAAAAGTGGGTGCTATGGCTTGAAAAGTTCAAGAAATTTTGGGTAAAAAATTTTTCTTGTAATTGTAGAAATGTTCAGTGCCATTAAAATATTAACATGCGTGGAGACTCTCCAAGATGGAATAAAATAGTTATAGATGCCATTTCCTGAACTTATTTGAAAAGGATCACACTTGTTGAAATGCACCTAAACTATCGAGAGGAACCTTAGCGATCACTCAACTTGGCCAGTGTTGCCTCGGGTTTTTCACTGAGATGCAGACATAAAATGAAGGCTACTTAGAAAGAAGCACGTTAGCATCATGGTTAAGAACACTTAGAATGGAGCTGTGTTGCTTGGGTTTGCCAGTTATTAGCTGTGTGACCTTGGACAAGAAACTTGTCATAGGTTGGGTTGTTTATGACACAGTCTCCACGATAGAGAATTACTGTAGGAAATTAATTGTGTTGTATTCTTGGGAATAGCACTTAAGAGGGCATGAGGGAAGCTGGAATGGGTATAGAATACAGTTGATTGTGTTGCAATTGCTATTACAAAGGCCTCAGATGATCAGTAGGGATTTCTAAAGCTGGGATGCCTCTTTACCCAATGGCCTTTCAGTGTCTGGTATTAAGACAAGTGGGATGAGGCTTTCCTTTGTACTCCGCACCAATGATCAGTCCTTAATATAAGTTGCCCCTCAGGAGGGGATACAACCCCAGGGAAGGAAGATCCCTTTGGTTGAGGGCAATTCCTAGGGGAAGTACTCAGTTGTGAGACTCAGCAGCCAATAACAACTGAGGAATAACTTCCTTGGTCCTAACAGTACTCTGAGAGATACACCACAGTATCTGCTGTGCCTCAGTTTCCTCATCTGTAAAATGGGAATAATAGCAAATAATGACCTTTTTAATAAGGCCATTATGAGTTAAGTGACTTACTATATAATATGCCTGATACTTAATAGTGCTCTTATACATGTTAAAGTAAATAACACTTAGAACAGTTGTTATAGTTTTAACACTTATGAAAGCACTGTTAAACAAGTGTATTTAGCAAATACACTATACACTAAATAGTGTATTTAGCATGAAGCCGTAAACTCTTTCAATAGCTTAATCATATTGCTAACTCATTTTTAGTTCATTGTCAAATAAAGCCTCTAAGTAATTTACATAGTAATTGTTATTAACCTGAACGTTTCCTGGTACATCACTCTGTAGTTGATCTAGATGGATCAAATCTTGAGCCCATACATCCAATTAGATTCCATTCTTCCGAGACCACTTTGGATCTTGAATCTGTCATCCATTTCATACACTAAGTAGCGCTCTTATAAATGTTATGATTATTCACATTTATAGTTAAGACAATGAAAACTGAAAAAAACAAAGAGAATATATTATTCATTCCTAGTGTATTAAAAACAAGTGCTTGTATGTCATAGTATTTTCATATGACTTTTTGTAGGTTTTTCTTAGGCCTGAACAAAGAGGCTATGACTGCATTTTCTGCTATGTTCTTTCCCTGATAATATAAATATTTCTGTGATAAGAGTGGTCCGCTCTTTCAGAAGACACCCCCTCAGACAGTTCCTATATTTGGTAAACAAACAAACAAATTTCAATCCAGTCCAAGATGTAATTTGAGCAGAGATGATTAAATATTGACTCGTTTCTAAGAAGTTGATTGTGATTTTGACATGACCTAAAGGGAACTGTATTCGTGGAAGAGATGGCCTATTCCAATATGATGTCAAGAGATTCAATGCTAGCATAGCTGAGATCACTTTTTCTTTTATTTTCCTAAGTGCATTGTTAAATGAAAATGTCCAAAGCTTGGGCTGTGCTTTCCAATCTCAGGGCAAAACATTCGAGTGTTTCTGAATCCTGATCAGGCTGGACTTCTCTCTAGAAGGAGACTACTGCCCATTAGTGCCTGTCATTTGTAATAGTAACTGGAAACTCAGCTAGCAAGACTCCCTTCAACAGTAATCAGGATCATTGAAGTCCATCTGATCTCATGTGGGGAACACTTTAAAAAAATGTAATTCAATATCTAGCTATTAATCTAGCCATCCTGACACTGCATTATTGAGTGTTCTAATTTAGTGGATTTGGCCTCTGAGAGACTCAGCCATAATGTGTGTAATGTAATGGATATCATCTGAAAAACAAGTTGTTATCCTTGGCTAGGTTATTTAAAGGCACTGAATAACATAAAATAGATTCTATATCCATAATAGTGTTCAGAATCATTTTGTTCAACCCAGTTTTTCATTGCATGGAAAAAGAAATAGGCTTAGAGATTCGATGCTACTTATAAAAGTTCACCCAGTTTCCTGACATAGATAAGATCAAGTCAAAAGATGACAGACTCTTCCATTCCAGTGATATGCTATTTCTTGGACAAAAATCTTATCCTTATTATTCCACAGAGGAAGACAGTGTGAGCTCTACACGAATATATTTCTGTGACTTGATCATACAACCATGGAATCTTAGGGAACTTAGCATCTAGACCCGTTTTTCAACTTGCATTTGAAATTCCTTTATAGCATTTATGACACGTGGCCAAACAGCCTGTACTCTAGCACGTCTATAGTGTGTGAACTTATTTCCTCTCACGGGAATTTATTTCATTGTTGATAGTCCTCTTAGAAAGTCATTTCTTAAACCATGCTAATATATTTCCTCTCAAATCTTCTGCTCTTCATGCTACATGGAGTAAGTTCAATCACTCTTGTTTGGACTTCTATGCAATTGAAGACTGCCCTCATATCACCCCCATGTTTTCCTTTCTCCAGGGTAAGAATCTGTAGTTTCTTCAATCACTTGTCTTAGGATGTGGTTTTGGATTCTTCCATCATCCTGATTATTATCTGAATTACCTCACTCATTAATCCAATAAACGTTTATTGGGCATATCCTAGGTAAGAAACATTGGTAAACCCATGGATGCAACATTGAACAGGGCAAGCTGTTTAGTAGAGAGGTGGAAACAGGCAATTCAGAACAGTATGCTACAGTGTTAGACATCATCTTATGGCTTTTAGCCATACAGATGCCCAGAGAAAGGGGGCAGAAGTTGGTCCTGAGGTCCGGGACAACTTCCTGTAGCATCTACATTGAGAGCCGAGGGAAGGGTTAGCTAGCAGCAAAGTGTGTGAGGGCAGTAGAAGCAGGGAGGTGTCAGACATGCTGCCCTACATGGGAGACTGGCATGTTCAGAGCCCAGGAATATCTAGGTATTTATTGTGATGGAATTCCCAGATGATCATCATTATTATTCTGAAAACCATCTGGTATTCATGAACCCTGAAGCATAAAGCCTTAAGCTCTTTTGATGGCCTAATCCTATTGCTAACTCATTTTCAGCTTATTGTCAAATAAAGCCTCTAAGTTATTTTTTATATTAATTTCCATTAACCTGAATGTTTCTTGCTGTATCACTCTATAGTTGCTTTAGATGGATCAAGTCTTGAATCACACTTGTCCCAGTTTCATCCAATTAGATCCCATTCTTATGAGACCACTTTGGATCTTGAATCTGCTATGCAATTCATCTGGCTTTCTCCTAATTTACATGGAGGCTTCAGCGCTGACAAGAATTTCTTTTATCGTTTTATCATGTCATTGATACATTTATTGAACTTGAGTGAACCAAGGACAATGTACTAGAAGACATATCACCAAAGGCATAGGTCCATTTAGTTATGAGCATTCAAGCACTTCCTAATCTATTTTAGTGCTGCCATTGAACCCATCTTTCTTTATATAACTTGCAAGGATATCTTGAGAGACTTTTGCAAATTCATCACTGAAGGCCTGTTAAACTCTCTCTCCTTATCTGATAACCTGTCAAAGTGTGAAACGAAGTTGGGCTGGCACAGGTGGAACAATTCACAAAGTTGTTCTGGTTACAGGGGCTGGTTTTTATGTGTTCTGCTTCCTTTTCTAAGAGACCCCACATTTCCCTGTTAATATATTCCAGGATTTTGCTGATGATTGGTGTCAAGCTCCCTGGTTTCATGTGCCATATTCTCCTTTTACAAAAATGGAGGGACATTTGCCCATCCCTAGTCTTGAAATTGTTGCTGCTATCACAGCAGTCTGAAGTCGACCTGGGATGTTGTAGCTTGGCGCAGGGAGGGGTGCCCATTATTACTGAGGTTTGAGTAGGCAGTTTTCCCCTCTCAGTGTAAACAAAGCTGACAGGAAGTGTGGACTGGGCAGAGCCACCCCAACTCAGCAAAGCCACTGTAGCCAGACTGCCTCTCTACATTCCTCCTTTCTGGGCAGGGCATTTCTGAAAGAAAAGCAGCAGTCCCAGCCAGGGGCTTATAGATAAAACTCCTATCTCCCTGGGACAGAGCACCTGGGGAAGGGGTGACTGTGGGTGCAGCTTCCGCAAACTTAAACATTCCTGCCTGCTGGCTCTGAAGAGAGCAGTGAAGCTCCCAGCAGAGTGCTCAAGCTCTGTTAAAGGACAGATTGCCTCCTCAAGGGGGTCCCTGACCCCCGTGCCTCCTGAGGGGGAGACACCTCCCAGCAGGGATGGACAGACACCTCCTACAGGAGAGCTCTGGCTGACATCTGGCAGGTGCCCCTCTGGGACGAAGCTTCCAGAGGAAAGAACAGACAGCAATCTTTGCGATTCTGCAGCTTCTGCTGGTGATACCCAGGCAAGCAGGGTCTGGAATGGATCTTCGGCAAACTCCAGCAGACCTGCAGCAGGTGGATCTGACTGTTAAAGGGAAAACTGACAAAGAGAAAGCAGTAACATCAACAAAAAGATCAACCATGCAAAAACACTAGTTGAAGGTCACCAACAGCAAAGACCAAAGGTAGAGAAATCCAGGAAGATGAGGAAAAACTAGCGCAAAATTTCCAAAAACCAGAATGACTCTTCTCCTCCAAAAGACCACAACTACTTGCCAGCAAGGGAACAAAACTGGGTGGAGAATGAGTTTCATGAGTTGACAGAAGTAGTCTTCAGAAGATGGGCAATAGCAATCTCTTCCGAGCTAAAGGAGTATGTTGTAACCCAATGCAAGGAAGCTAAGAACCTTGAAAAAAGGTTAGAGGAATTCCTAACTAGAATAACCAGTTTAGAAAAGAACATAAATGACCTGATGGAGCTGAAAAACACAGCACAAGAACCTTGTGAAGCATACACAAGTGTCAATAGCTGAATCAATCAAGCAGAAGAAAGGATATCAGAGATTGCAAATCAGCTTGATGAAATAAAACATGAAGACAAGATTGATGAACAAAGCCTCCAAGAAATATGGGACTATGTGAAAAGACCAAGCCAACATTTGATTGGTGTACCTGAAAGTGATGGAGAGAATGGAACCAAATTGGGAAACACGCTTCAGATATTACCCAGGAGACCTTCTTGAACCTAGCAAGACAGTCAACATTCAATTTCAGGAAATACAGAGAAGACCACAAAGATACTCTTTGAGAAGAGCAACCCCAAGACACATAATCATCAGATTCACCAAGGTTGAAATGAAGGAAAAAATGTTAAGGGCAGCCAGAGAGAAAGGTCAGTTATCCACAAAGGAAAGCCCATCAGACTCACAGTGAATCACTCTGCAGAAACCCTACAAGTCAGAAGAGAGTTGGGGAGCCAATATTCAACATTCTTAAACAAAAGAATATTCAACCCAGAATTTCATATCCAGCCAAACTAAGTTTCATAAATGAAGGAGAAATAAAATTCTTTACAGAAAAGCAAATGCTGAGGGATTTTGTCATCACCAGGCCCACCTTACAAGAGCTCCTGAAGAAAGCATTAAATGTGGAAAGAAAAAACCAGTACCCACCACTGCAAAAACATACCAAATTGTAAAGACCATTCACACTATAAAGAAATTGCATCAACTAATGGGCAAAATAATCAGTTAGCATCATAATGACAGGATCAAATTAATACATAACAATATTAACCTTAAATGTAAACAGGCTAAATTACCCTATTAAAAGACACAGACTGGCAAATTGGATTAAGAGTCAAGACCCATTTTATTTAGGAAACCCATCTCATGTGCAGAGACACACATAGGCTCAAAATAAAGGAATGGAAAAATATTTACCAAACAAATGGAAAGCACATAAAAGCAGGGGTTGCAATCTAGTCTGAGTTAGATAGATCCAGCCAACAACTGATGCTGGATATAATATACATGCACACATTAATTGAAATCCTCTGTGGATCATAAAGCTGCCCAAGTGGGGCTGCTTAGCTATTTATTTTGTCTACTTTGTTATGTATTTTGCATTTTATTTATTTATTCATTCATTTTGAGATGGAGTCTCACCCGGTCGCCCAGCCTGGAGTGCAATGGCACGATCTCAGTTCGCTGCAACCTCTGCCTCCTGGGTCAAGTGATTCTCTTGCCTCAGCCTCCCAAGTAGCTGGGATTATGGGCACACACCACGATACCCAGCTAATTTTTTGTATTTTTAGTAGAGACGGGGTTTTTTCATGTTGTCCAGGCTAGTCTTGAACTCCTGACCTCAGGTGACCTGCCTGCCTCGGCCTCCCAAAGTGCTGGGATTACAGGCATGAGCCACTGTGCCTGGCTTTATTTTATTTAATTTGAGTCAAATGGTGATCACCTAAGAAAAAAAAAATGATTTCATGTTTTCTTTGTCACCAAATGACTTTGTTTTTGACCGAATTACTGGGCTAGACACTGCATAAAAATGTTTTTTATAGGCAGGAGTGAAAAAGAACAGTTTATGAAATGAAATTATAAAAGTTTCATTTTATAAGGGTGATGACAAATGTGCTAGACCTTTTTGTAATATCCATAGCCAAAAAACAGGAATTGCATAAGGACGAATATTAGTGTCTTTCATAGGAAGTTTTAGTACATACTGCATGTCATTAATTAGGCAATATTTCTGTGGGTTTGAAACTAGGACATCTCCAGAGTCCTAAATGACATTTCCAGCTTTATATTGTCATTCAGTGTCTTTTATGCTATTTTATTTTTTTCAGTCTGTTTGAAGCATTGAGACCCACAGTTCATGATAAAATACGTTCTTCAATTTTAGTGCATGGTTAAAAAAAAACGTCCATTGGCATTTAGCAAGAGTAACCATTCATAAGGTTTTGACAATTTATACTAGTTTTCATGGGACAGCCCCTGTTTATATTTGGTTTGTTAGTGTAATTATTTAATAGTATACCAGTTTATTCTAAAAATGTAGATGATATATTATGTGGCACCCCTTAATGTAGTTAAGAGTCACTACTTATTTGACTTTACATTAGCGATTTTGTGTTTGATTAGGCCTGTTCTTCCCAGCTGTGTCTTCTCCAGGAATTAAAACTCATGTTTCCATTCTTTCTTTGGGATCTAAACACTGCACATGATACATGTTGGCAAAGCCGGCCGGGCACGGTGGCTCATGCCTGTAATTCCAGCACTTTGGGAGACAGAGCACAAGGTCAGGAGATCGAGACCATCCTGGCTAACATGGCGAAACCCCATCTCTGCTAAAAAAAAAAAAAAAAAAAAAAATTGGTCGGACATGGTGGCATGTGCCTATAGTCCCAGCTACTCGGGAGACCGAAGCAGAAGGATCCCTTGAACCTGGGAGGCGGAGGTTGCAGTGAGCCGAGATTGCGCCACTGCACACTAGCCTGGGCAACAGAGCTAGAGCGGTTTCAAAAGAAAAAAAAAAAAGGTTGGCAAAGCTTACGGACAAATACCCTCTCTCTTTTCCTTTATTATTCTTGACCTTGTAGAGAGAAGTAACATACAAAATGGGATAGATCTTAAATACTCCTTCGGGTGTCTCTGCCCCTTCATTTTGTAGATGATGTAACTGGGATTCAAAGAGAGCATAGTGGGCGTAGCCCATGGATGGCTTGTCTCTTAGATCAGCATGCTTTTCAATTTAATTAGTATTGTAAAAGGGTCCTAAGTAAACTCACTAAAAGGGAGGGATCTGAAAAACCAAGCCAACATGAAGGTGGAATTTTACACAAACCCAAATGAAATCCTGTGTATTTAAAGTCCTCATGCAGAACAGCTTTGGGTAGAAAGACCGCCAAACAAAGAGTCGGACAAGCAGGAGCTCCTGCTGCTCTGAGGTGCCACCTGCAGTGCCCGGGCTCCAGGAACCGTTCCTATGACAGCATAATTAACTACCCCAAAGTAGGAGAAATATATTAAAGAGGAATACTCCAGGGAAGGCAGATACACAGCTTCCTATTGATAGTGCTATTTTTCCCTGTCTCTTTTTCTAAATACACAGACTTCTTTAGCTTCCGTAATCAGAAACAATCCACTTCTCAGAGTCCTAATTTTCTATTGGACAAATCCAGGAAAAAATATGCATTGTGTTTTCAGTATGTGTTTCTTATTTTATGAGTTGATTTGAGTAGAGCTCTCCTCTGGGGAAACCAAGCAAGAGGAGCTCTGTAATAGGGAAGAGTCTAACTAGAATTCAGGACTCATATACTGACCACTGGGGCTGTCAATCATGAAGATGGATTAATAATAGAGTTTCAGAATAATATCTGAAGGTCATTAATTGTATTTTGGATTTCTGCCTTGCTGAAAGGAATTAGGAATAAACTGAGTCTTTCCAAAAGCAAAGGGCTACATGAGAACCTTTCTCGCTTTGTGATTAAATAACTTTGCCCTTTTGGAGACTCATGTTCTCATCTATTACAGAAAGAAAGAAAAAATAATGGACGTATTTATCTCCCAGAAGTTTCTGATTCCATGGTGTGTCCTAGATGAGGTAGTGTCTTTGGGACCAGTGCTACTAACAAGTGAATATTGAGAAAGAGGATAGACACAGGTGGGAAAATACGTCTGCTGGTTTCACAGAAGTTTCCAGAAAGACATAGACAATGTCTTTTCCCTTTGCTCTGCTTTCTCACAAAGATATTCCAAAGGGCACCCATTCCTTGGATCACTAGGCCCTGAGGACCTTAGGTCTAGAATAGAAAGTAGAGTGCTCTCTCTCGGGAGGTTCCTATCATAGTCCAGGTGGTAAGAAAACAGATAAGCAATGGTATCTCTCAGAACTGGTTTAAAATATGCCAAATGTGGGATCTTGGCCTCTGCTTTCTCCAGGGCCAGCCTTGTGGCAAAACTCCACGGGGTGGGCCTATTCGACCACATTGAGATCGAGAAAACTCCAAGACTCCACCTTAGCAACACGGACTTATGATGAATAGAAAAGAAGAAGGAAGCTGTGATTTTTTCTTTGAAAGTAAAAGTTTTAAAAAATGTGTTGAGCATAATAGACTGTCAACAACGCTATCAGACTTAAAATTATAGCTGGACCCAGCAGACTCTCAATGTAAATTTGACAGATAGGGCAACAGGCAAGTGTTGCACAAATGTCTCCTGGGACCATCACTTCAATTCATCTCTGAGGAATCAACGTGAAAGGTCTACTCTCCCGAATACTCATGTCCCTGTAATTTCAGGCTCTGGTCTCACCACGTGGGTGAATACAGCCTTGAACTATGTCTGCATTTTTCATTTTATTTCAGGGAAATTAATTCCTTGCAGGACATGTTGTATGTGAAATAAGGCATTTTTCCTATCATTTCCTTTGAGCTTTGCCGCTTATAATTCTAAGATAGCCAGAGACATTAAAAGGAACCCAAGAGAAATTCATAGTTGAAACAAATAACAGCAATGCAATGACTTTGATAAATATTCTTTACCCTTGCCCGCACTGGCCTGGAGTTCAGTCAGCTCTTTATCCTTCAATGATCAAGGTTGGGGGCTGCTTTTCTGGGGGACAGCGCAATGGAATAGAGCCTATTTCAATTCCCTCGTTTTAGAGTATCTACATTGATGTAGCCAATCTTTGAATTTCTAAGACATTGCGAATCAAAGCATCATATCAATGTTATTATATATTGGAGAGTTAACTTAGAAAATGCAAATTGTAATTTCAGTGCATATGTTTTAGTTGAGATATATAACATTTTCTTAATAGGATTTACTAAGCACCCTAAGGCAGAATTCAGTGATTATAGAAGTCTGTCTCTCTCTCTCTTTCTCTCTCTCTCTCTCTCTCTCTCTCTCTCTCTGTGTGTGTGTGTGTGTGTGTGAGTGTAACTTTTTGCCAAGTGCTAGGCAGTGTTCTAGAATTTAGGAAAGCAGTGATATAATCTTATAATCTAAAGCACACATCAAGCTTGAAAGACCCAGAAGAACTAACCACTGCACATAGGAGAGATGTTTTAATGGATGCATCAGTAATTTGTTATGGAAGCAAAGAAGAGGCACATTGAGAATTAACTTTGCTCTGGAGAAACAACAAAGGCATAACAGTCCACAAGTGATAATTGGGGTTTTAAGTTGGGCTTTGAGAGAACAAAGACTTTACAGCACTCACTTTTGAAAAAGTAGGTTATATTTCAGTGTAACTTAGTGATACATATACATTTTTAAAATGGATATTCTTAAACTGGGTGTTTACTACGTAACAGTAAAGAGTTTCTAGCATTTTATACTATAAAATCTCTTTTAATTCTTGTGACAATCCTGTGGGAGGGGCAATACTAAAACGCCTTATATAGATAAGGAAGCTGAGACTCAGAGAGGGTAGGTAACTTACTAACGTTCTCACAGCTACCAAGTGGTGGAACTGGGATTAGAACCTGGCCCACTTTGCTCCAAAGTTCCAGTATTGTAGTGGACCTATTTGCTTGTTAGCAGTGACCTTATTAATTTACTAACCCTTTGTAAGATCCCACGACAAATCTCACTTTCCAGAACTTGGCCTGAACCCATGACAGGATTGATGAGTGCCTGACTTGGCATCTGGGGATTCTGTTTCTTTCAGTGTCACTCTCAGTACTCAAGTGGTGGGATAAGTGACATAAAATTGAACAGCTCTGCTTTCTTTAAGTAAAATGAATGTAATGTTCCCTCCATTATGAAGTATGTAGTAGGGTTACCTTTAACCTATACGTGTGCATGGCTGAGCACACAGTGCTAAGCACAGGCACAGAATGTGTCCACGAAAGTGTCTGTTACCACATACATTTCTGAGTAATTTGCAATAGGGAAATTCAGAGTGTCTCAACCTTTGCAATAATGCCACCCACAGTGTCTGCTTCTGTCTCTGTAGGACAAAGTAAAAGAACTATGTGTAAAATATTTCTATAACTTAGGCTGACCGTCACACTAGTCTTGGTTTATATGATTTTATTTTACTTTATTAGTAATCCTGAGTGTTGATGCAAGGTCTGGTAAGCCAAGGGATCCCACACATATTTCAAAATGTTGATGCTTACTTAATACACTGTATCAGCTTTTGGACTGAGTGGTGGTCATTTTATTAGGACCCTATTATAGTGCTAATGACATTATCCCCTCTTTGACTTCTCTGTCCCTACTACCTTCTATGACTCCACTCGGCTGAGACTCCCGGTGGCCGCGTGACATGGGAAAGTCAGTTTTAAGTAATCTCAAAGGCTTCCCCTCCCTGCAGCAGATCTGAACACCCCAGGGCTATTGGGCTGTGCACTGGTAACACAGTAGCTCTGAATCCCCTCTCCCACTGGCCATCCCTAGAATCCAGGGACTCACCTCTTATCCTCCCATCCTTCCACTAAGTTGGGGCCCTTGTGATTCTCAGCACCCCAGTTCCCAGCACCAAGTTTTAACTTTGTGGCCCATGATTCTGTTTGCTAAGGACCTGGCATAAGGGCTTGAGTCCAGCTTGCCCTGGGATTAGACCTCTTGACAAACAACTATGTACATGTCAAACTGCAATTAGCGTAAGCCAACGTGAATACATTTCTATTAACTAAAGTCCGTACTTTATTCAGATGTCTTTAGTTTTTGCCTAATCTAGAAGCCCATCCATGACATCATATTACATTTGGTCCTCACATTTCCCTAAGCTCCTCTGGGCCATGGCAGTTTCTTGGACTTTGGTTTTGATGACTTCAATAGTTTTGAGGAGTGCTGGTCAGATATTTTGGAGAATGACCCTTAACTGGCATTGATCAAATGTTTTTCTCATGATTAGCCTGTGTTCGTGTGTATTTTTGGGAAGGAGACCACAGGTGTAGAGTGCCATTTTTACTGCATTCTATTAAGAGAGATATATCAACATGACTTATCACTGTTGATGTTGACCTTGCTGAGGTAATGTTCGCTGGGTTTCCACATTGTAGAGTTACTCTTTTTCCCTGTCATTTCATACTTTACTCTTGCTGACCAACCTTTTTCACTTCAATAATATCAGGTCACCACCAAGGATAGCAGAGATAAAGGAGTTTAGATGGTAGGGAGATCTAAAGCCTGAGGCTATTCTGCTTTGAGTTTAATTTTTTTCTCGGGTCCAGGGGTGTGAAAAATTGAAAGAGGTTTTTTTTCACTTTAAGAACAATGAGGAACAGCCCCTGGCAGGTGGCTGTAAGTCAGTGTGTCAGCATAGGGGCAGGTGGCACTGACTGGAGTGGCCCCTGTCCCCATGTCTCCCTCAGGGTTCTGGCAGGGCCTGGCTGCAGGGCTGCCAGGGGCCACGCTGAGGTCCAGTCCTGGTGACCACATCAGGGCAAGCGTGTACATTCAAGATGCTAAAAACAAAGTGACCAAGGATGACTCAGCTGTGCCCAAGCCAGGGCAAGACTGACAGATAGGCTGGAGCAGGGTGGACGCAGGAACTAAAGCCAAAGGTCAGTGGCCTGGGAGGACTGAGAAGAAGCCGCTTGCTGGCCTTGCAGAAATGAGGGCTCTGAATCAATTCCTTGAAGAAGATGAAGCTCCTTTCTTCTTCTTTGTCTTTTTTTTTTTTTTTTTTTTTTGCCATTGGCCACAGAGTTAGCAGATGGATAGAGGAAATTTAAACAGAACCAGGATGATCGCGTCATTCTAAATGAGCTTGTTTAGCTCCTTCTAGAAGGAGGGAGGTGACAGCTCCTGTTCAGGCTGTTCTTTGGAAATGACATCAACATTTCCGGTGCAAGGAAGACTGAATGAAACATTAAATGAAATATATCCGTCTAAGAAAATCAGTTGCTCCCAAATCCTGCCCTTTGACTCAAAGAGCAGCAACTTCAACGGTGATTGACATTTCTTGGAGAGAGAAGTTTCGTTGTCAGGGTCTCTCCTTTTAAAGCCCAGTAGGGATGTTCCCATGAAAACTCTGGCATGCACTGTGTGGTAATTTGTACGTCCAGAAAGGGCACCCCTCAATCTAAGCTCCCCGTGTCCACTCCCACTCAGTCTCCAAGCTTCAGCCTTCCCCTGTTAGATGTGCTAAATTTGTTAATGTATCCACTAATGCAATCCAGAAACTAATACTGAGTGAGCAGGGGCGGGGAGATAACAGCATCTTTCTTATATAACTCTCTTCCTTTCTCTTATTACTGGAATGTGTCTCTGTGGCCTTTTCCTCCAAGAGACTGTGATTTACAGAAGCATAAGCTATTGAGACCCAGTTTATAAAATGTCCTTGACTGTATTCCACCATCCAGAGTGGAGCACCTGGAATTCTGGTTGATCCAGGAATTCTAGTTGATTCAGCCATTGCAGGAAGCTACGGGCACCTACACACCCAACTGATCCTTTTACTGTGGCTGAAGTATTTGGTCATTCACTTTCCTAGTCGTTTTGGCTTTCAAGAAAATGGAGCCTAGGTAGTTATTTGACCAAATTAACCTTTCTGATGACTGTGCTAACCATCTGTATTAATCACCGTGGTGAAAGCGGTTGTCCACACAAGCAGAGTTTTACGAGTCTCATTTCCTTTGACCTTTATTCTAACCACCCAGTTATCTGACAACATGTGTCTAAAAAGTGAAAAAAGTCCGCTTGCTTTACACTGAATTCAATAATGTCTGACCTTGCTCTTCAGCTGCAGAGTATATTGTTTAGATCGTGAAATTGATGAGGCGAGAAGAGATGCTGAGAGGAAAATAACTGAAATGCAGGCAGAGCAGATAGTGCAGTTTGCTTACATTTAAATTAACTGATGCTAATTTATTTACTTATTATATTTATGGGATGCACCCATTACTTATTAGCCCCTGGATACATTTTAAGAGGATCATAAAAAGAGACACTCCTTGTCATTATGGCTAATTAACATTCAAATTGACTAACTAACTAACATTTAAGCGCTAAGGATAAAATCAGTCATGGGCCAGTCAACATTTTCATCAAACGTCCTTAAATAGGATCCATTAGTTGTTTCCCTCTCTGCTACTTTTCTATCTGCTGCCAAAGTATCTGACACCAGAGGATGTCAGAGTTGATAAGGGAACTACAGCTGTAGCACTGCAGCAATTAATATCAGGTGTGGCTCTGGACGCACACGGGGTTGTATGCAAAGCTCGATCACATGGACATGGCTTCCTCTCAGAGGAGGCTTATAGTCCAGTTGCAATTGATGCAGAAGAAATGAACATAGGACATTCAGGACTTATATATCCTATTGTTGTGAATTTGTTTTGCTCACATAGCCACAGCAATTACTAAAGCTTACAAATCGGGGTGTGTGTCCAATGGTAAGTTTTCCTATTGAATATACATGCTGAAAGATCCTTGAGCTAATGTAAATCCATTCAGTTGAAGAATGCAGGGCAGGGAGAAATTCTGATTGGACGGCTCAGATGGTTCTTCTCATAATTTCTAGGAGGAAAGGGCTAGAAAAAGAAGGAAATAACATATGTGTCACTAGCCTACCAAGTACATCTCTATTTAGACACGTATGAGCCCCACATTGAGATATGTGTATGTTAAATTTTCTGTCCCTTTCCCTGTTTATGTTTTTGATGTTTTCACTGGTTCAGCTGTCAGTTGAGGTTACGCCGGGGGTGACTAAGGTCGGGCAGGGAAAAGGTAAGCTAAGAATTAGGAAGATTTTCCACCAAGTATTGTGAGGATTATTGTCACTAGCGGAGGGCCAGGGTGCTCTCACCAGGTGAAAGTCTTTTTTTTCACTTTAATCAGACTTTTGGTAGATTTACATTTTTGAAGAATCCTGTGTTTTAAGCCGAGAAAGGTGCTCCATTTAGGCTAACTTTAAAGGAATCATTTCCATGTGAATCAGAAGGTCAAGCCAAATTAGAGATTTAAGGTTCTGCGTCATTTTATTAAAACTCAGTGGGCTGCTTCAGACTTTGGAGCATCTGAAGTTAATTTTCAGATTGGACACTAACCTAGTGCAGTATATAGGTGAAGCAAATGGGTTCTGGAGCCATAATTCTTAAATTCCTAAGCTGACTGGTAACCTCAGGTGCATTTGTTAACCTCCCTGAGGCTCGGATTCCTTCCCAGTAAAGTTGTGAAGATAACAGAATCCATTAATTCAATGAGATAATCATGTACAGTGCCTAACACTGTTCCTATCATGTAATAAATAATTAATCTTCAGCTATTGTTATTGTGGTTAGTTACCAATATATAGCAACACAATAATAATTATTAACAACTGTCTTTGACTAATCCTATATTAACTAAAATTTCTTCTCACACTGGTTCACTAGTCTAAGGAATATTTAGAGTAAGTTTTCTTTTCCTAAGATGGTACTTCAGGGTGATTACAATGGAGCGTCTTAACTTTCCCTTCAATCGCTTTCCTCTCTTCTCTTTTTTTTTGCCCATTTTTTAGTAAAATCCTCAATTCTAAACCTTGCATGCATATAGAAAATTATAGTCTTACCCCTCTCCGTGGTGGTGGTGAAGGGGTGTGTGTGTGTGTGTGTGTGTGTGTGTGTGTGTGTGTGTGTGTGTGTGAAGATCTAGTAACGTCCCATTAAGCTTGAAGAAAGTTTCATCTCCTGCCCAGAGCTGTGCCTTGCTGGAGTCAGGTTAGGGACAAAGGGCAAAGCTGCAACAAATGATACCCCAAAGGAGAGATTCAAAATGAATAAGGAAAGTAGGTAAATATGGAGAAAGATAAAATTAAGCTAAGGAAAAAAATAAAGATGGGATAAGCTTGTCTGTTGGGTGTGTGGGAGCAGGTTCTTGTTAGAATGATGGTCTTATCCAGGATTAGCTTTATGTGCAAGAGTTTCAGGGCCAGGAAGCTATCTCATGCCATCCATTTAATACTTATTTAATGTGTTCCCACTAGGTGACAAGCACTGTGCTAAGCATTGTGCACAGAGTGACAAAGACCAGAGCCATGACCTTTGTAGCCATGACGATTACACTAAGTTAATGGGAAGACTTCTATTAGTAATAATTAATATTAGTTGACAACCATGATTTCATATTTATTATTTTACAAATAGGCAGAGCAGCATCCGTTAATAAGGAATAGGAACCAAAAGTTAATTAGTTTAATGGATTAGTTGAGGAAAGAGTAAGGATATATAAATAGTTTTTTCAGAGAGTGCCTAAGGACTTGCTTAGGGTTGTGGAAAATATCTATGGGGCAATAAATAATGAGTAATCACTAAAGTTGGGACTTCTAATATGTTTCAAGACTCTGCAGCTCACCAAAATAAAACAAACTTCTTTGCCAGATCTTGAAAAAGCATCATTGTGCAGAGGGATTTGAGCAGGACTTTTTATTTCATTTTATTTACATCAAATTGACTCCACATTTCTTGGGGATTTTCCGTTGAAACTATTTTTAAAACAACTTCTTCCCTAGTGGCTATTGCCAGAGAGAGTAGTTTTTATAATTTTATAAGTTCTCTCAATATGAGGACACTGAGGGTGTGTACGAAGGCATGTACTAGAGAAGCTAAATAAAAAAGACTGAGAATAAATATTGCTGTCAAATGTTAGATAGAAATCTGAGTATCTTGGTGCTGTGACCAAAACTGCCCTCCCCGAGTCCTGGTATGTATAGAAATAATTTTGGCTTTTTGTGAAGCACTAGCCCAATGATCAGCTACTCCCCAACAGAGAAAGGAGAAAGGGCTTTAAATAAGACTGAGTAGGCAGTGCTCCTGCTTCAGAGCATCATTATGTTACCATTGTGAGACATTTATTGAGCACCATAATTTAAAAAATCATAGTATGATACAGTCCCTTCTTCACAGTGTGATGCTCTCAGGGAACTACCTTGTCCTGACCCTTCAATTTCTTTTTTTCCCCAATATGCATGCGGTTCCCCCAACTCAGCTGGGTCCCCCAAACTAGTCTGTCACAAGCTCAGCGGATCCTAATCCTGGTTAGTGACTAATGTGCTAAGCCTCTTACAAGAGCATCAACGATTTCAACTAACAGTGAGCACTTCAGGGTGGAAATTAGGTTTTAAAAAGTGCAAACCCTACCCTTATGAGCTCTCAGCCTTTTCATCTGTCTCCTCCCTCCCTTCCGTTTCTATCAGGAATCTGTGATAAGAGTGGATGAGCTCAAACCCAGCCTCCCTCAATTGCCAACCAAATGTCACAGGTCAGAGTACATGATCCAGCTAAGCCTCAGTTTCTCTTCTCTTCTCTCTCCCTTTCCCTCCCCTCCCCTCTC
>NW_016107731.1:801656-803798 GCF_001604975.1 Cebus imitator | reverse complement strand
CACCTCCCAGGTCCAAGTCATTCTCCTGCCTCAGCCTCCACGGTAGCTGGGATTACAGACACACACCACCACACCTGATTAATTTTTGTATTTTTTTTAGTAGAGACAGGGTTTCACCATGTTGGCCAGGCTGGTCTTGAACTTCTGACCCCGTAATCTGCCCACCTCAGCCTCCCAAAGTGGTGGAACTACAGGTGTGAGCCACTGCACCTGGCCAAGCCTCAGTTTTCTTACTTATAAAATGGTGGCTACTATAGGTGGATTTTGAGAAAAAAGGCAGGCTAATTTAGGTAAACTACTTTGCATGAGAGCTGGTATGAAATGCTCGATATAGCTAAGTTCTTATTTTTATTATCTCATTATCTCCTAATACTCCCCAGTCACATGCTCTGAGCAGACTGGAACACTCCCTTTCTCAGGAATATGCTTTGTCTCTCTCCCTACTTTTTAACATAACATTCACTTTGTCAGAAATGACCTCCTTATCCCCAATTCCTCTATCACCATCCAGGGTTACCAGATTTAACAAATAAAAATACAGGACGTTTAGTTAAATTTGAATTTTAAATAAACAACCAATAGTTTTTAGTACAAGTATGTCCTGTGCAATATTTAATGGGATATGCTTATCTTAAAAATTTATCTGTTTATCTAAATTCATATATAGCTGGTAGTCTGTCTCTCTCTCCTTTTTTTTTTTTAAGGTCGAGTCTTGCTCGGTTTCCCAGGCTGGAGTGCACTGATGTCATCTCAGCTCACTGCAACCTCTGCCTCCTGAATTCAAGTGATTCTCCTGCTTCAGCCTCCCAAATAGCTGGGATTACAGGCACTTGCCACCATGCCCAGCTAATTTTTGTATTTTTAAGGGAGACAGGGTTTCACCATGTTGGCCAGCTGGTCTCGAACACCTGACCTCAAGTGATTCATACTTCTTGGCTACCAAAGTGCTAGGATTTAGGCATAAGTCACTGTGCGTAACCTGATAGTCTGTAATTTATCTGGAAACTCTCCCTCCTCCACTCTCCCCTGCCTACTAAGCCATATCTGCTATTGAAAATCTTCTTTGCAGGTGGCAAACTCAACCAAGTGGGGAATGGTGATGGGTGGGAGAATCCTGGTGAGGATGTTGTCACTGGGCAGTGTATAGAGGGTAGCATCTCATCTCCTGCTTGTTTCTATGTGTAAGTGTAAAACTTGTGTTGCTAGTGTCCCCAATCTTTAAGAGTAGTCAGAAATTCAAAAAATTAAGTGTGTGTTATCTGCCAATATTTAAATGCTGAAACTAATTTGAAAATCACTCATGGGTGGCAAATTTGAAAACTCCAGCCAGGATAATTACGTTTCCCTACACATGACGTTCCTTGAAAGCCCACACTTAGAGATGGCATCTTGTTCAGCTGAACTCTCTATAGGGAGCTCCATTCTTATGGCTCAGCACTAATGGCCCTGTATGGTACATCTAAATTTTTTCTCAGTAGATTATAAATCAAAGACAGTAGAAACAATGTTCATTTTTTATTTTTCCAAGGCTTAGCATTTAATGCATTATCAGTTGAAAGAATGAATAAAGGAATGCATAAATAAATAAATGCATTTCAGTTTAGCAGGCGTGGGCAAAAATCACTCACAGGGTCAAGAATAGGAGTAAGACAAGGCAACACCGAGCAAAGCACAGGAATCCAACACTTTTCAAACCATGGCCAGGAAGCAACAACTTGATCTAATTGTGGTATTTCCTTGCGGTTCTCCATTAAATACATTTACTTGAGGTGTTACAAAATGAGTGAGTTCCTCCTCTCTTGAACAGCTGCTGTTCCTCAGGCCTCAGTCGCACACGCAGCCCACAGCAGATAGGCTGTGTAAACAGAAGCATTCCCAGTTTACTTAGGCAGAATCCTTATGTCAGAGCACACAGCTCCAGTGGGAACAGCCAGCGGGTTCCTGAAGTGGTCTTCCTCAGTGCCCTAGCCAGCGTTGTATCTGAAGTTTTAGCCATAAATTTTGCCCTGGATAGAAATTAATTTTAAGTCCCTCAGTATTAATGACAGCATTATGAACTAATAGAATAAAAGTTTATTGACTAATTTTCCACCATAATTTGTCTTGGATTCTTGTGCTGCCATATTATATATATATATATAT
>NW_016107731.1:787388-799947 GCF_001604975.1 Cebus imitator | reverse complement strand
AGATCGCGCCATTGCACTCCAGCCTGGGCAACAAGAGCGAAACTCCGTCTCAAAAAAAAAAAAAAAAATTGACCTAGTGTTTTTCCTTTGGAATCAAAATCTTCAACATCTCATGCTATGGAAAAGAAAAAAAAAATTCTTTAGCAGCTCTCTCCAATTTCTGCTCAAACAAAATTTATGACCTTTTGAGCAGTGAAGAACGCCCATAGTGGACTGCTTTTAATGACTCATTCTGTTTAATAAATGACTCTGAGAGCCATCGAAGATGGTGTGAGAGTAGGTGTGCCAATGACATAGATATGCTTCTAGGAGAATGAATAACCAGGTACTTATGCCAGCAGGCCCATGCCAAGGGCTTACCAGTATTCCTCAAAGGGCTAAAGGACTAAATAACTGTGTGCACACTTGGGCATGGGGCATTGTATCCCTGTTATTGGAAGAGGTTGGGTAGCTTCCCTTCTCCAGAATCTAACCATAGCTGTTGTCTAACCAGAGGGTCAGTTACCAGAGATGAATGTAGTAATAATGGAGTAGCCAGAATCTTCCATGTGCACTGATCACAGTGAAAAGACAAGCCCATCAGGGATGCTAACTCTGCAACCTGGTGTCCAGTTGACCTTTCAGGTGCTGGGGTAACATCAGTCTTTGGCAGGATCAGAAGAATCTAAGGAAAGTTAAGGTCACGCTTGGAAGAGCTCTGCGTATCAAAGGGAAAGCTACCAGATCCTCAGGGGTGGGGTAGATGGTAACACCACTGATGAAATTTGGAACATGACGAGCTCAATACCCTCAGGAACTGAGAAGGGAGCCAAGAGCCAAGGTAGAAGCAAAGTCAGGTTCAAGACCACTGTTTGTATGGAGCTGAGAGGCCATGCCTTGTTTTCACTGTGTACCAGCCACGTGGTATGTGTTATTCAGCTAGGTTTAAAGGCATGTGGTCAGGTTAGAACAAGAAAACTGAAATCCCTGGCTTTGAATCTGAGGATCAGGCTGAGAGTGGAGGAGATATTTCCCCATCTCTGAATATTCTCAGGGCTACAATACAATGGAATGAGCCTGAGCATCTGAATCAGACGGAGCTGGTATCAGGTTCTGTTTTCATTCCCTGCTCCCTGTCATGCTCAAGATTTTACTAGCCTAGATGCCTCTTCCTCACTTGTTAGAGAATATGATCATATCTACTCCACAGTGGTTTTCAAAATTTCACTGGGAACGTAAACCACAGAGCCTGTCTCAAAGTATATTTTTAATCTTGCCGTTAATAACAATTACAATCCTAATAAAGGTTCATTTTAGATCTGTCATTGCTGGTAAGCCACTTTCTCTTCCTTCATTCAGTCCACCATCGTGGCTCAAGGAAACGGCTGGAATGAATTAACTTTGAGAAAGAACTAGATATAATAGCGGGAGAATCAGTGCTGGAGAGGAAAGTAAAAAGCCACCTCTTGTAGCCCTGGTGGATTATAGGAAGAAAAAGAACAACAGCCAGAAAAGCAAGTCCTTCATCATAGGCACCCTGGCCTCCGCTCTCAGGGCTGAAGTGTTTGCGGGAAATGTGTCAGAGAAGGGTGTAGACGAACCAGTGGAGATGGACGTGACTCACTCTATTTAGAACTCTGAGAGAAAGAAGCAGACAGATGCAATTGCTTTGCAGGAGGGTCTCTTCCCCTGCACCCTGCTCCTGCCCACAAGGCAAGGTGGCTGCAGGGAAGACAAGTGATGGGGTGGTGCTGTGGGTGTTACTGTTCTGTCTGGATCCCTACCAGCCTGTGCATCCATCCCTGGATGCTGTATTGTCTGAGAAGGAGAAACGGTTGTTCTCTTCTGACGTTGCCCTTAGCCAGACAGAAGTCACTGAGCCAGGGAAACCTAGCGGCTCTCTTCCCACTCAGCCCCCATGGACTTTGGCCAACGACCAGCTGCCGTAGGGCACCAGGGATCTCTAGCTGGGACTCATGGCTGCTGGGGGTACAGTTTGTGCTCTCAGTTTTCCTGTGTGATCAGATGGATGATAATCTCCTGTTGAGGCAGCATTCTTTTTTCACTTTTGTGAAAAAGTGTGCAATAATTGCACATACTTATGGGGCATGTGATACTTTGATACGTGTATACAGTGTGTAATGATGAAATCAGGGCAATTAGCCGATCTATCACTTTAAATATTTATCATTTCTTTGTGTTGGAAACATTCTAAATTCACTCTTCAAGCTATTTAAAAACATACAATAAATTATTGTTAATTATAATCACCCTACAGTGCTACAGAACACCACAATTTATTCCTCCTACCTAATTGTAATTTTCTGTTTATTAACAAACCTCTCACCATTCCTGCTTCTCCCTTACCCTTCCCAGCCTCTAATAACTGCTTTTCTACTCTCCGTTTCTATGAGATCAACTTTGTTTAGCTTCCATGCATGAAAGAAAACATGGTATTTGTCTTTTTGTGCCTGGATTATTTTACTTAACAATGTCCTCCAAACTCACCCATGTTGCCACGAATGACAGAATCTCATTCTTTTTTATGACTGAATCGTATTCCATTGTGTATGTAGGCCACATTTTCTTTATTCACCCATTCATTGATAGACACTTGGGTTGACTCCATATCTTAGCTATTGTGACTAGTGCTGCAGCAAACATAAGGATGCAGGTATCACTTTGATATGCCGGTTTTCTTTCCTTTGGGTAAATACTCAGTGGTAGGGTTGCTGAATCATAGGATAGATTTGTTTTCAGTTTATGGAGGAATCACTGTACTGTTTTCCATAAAAGTGGTACCAATTCACATTCCCACAAAGTGTCCAAGCAGTCCTCTTTCTCTGCATCCTTGCCAGCATTTGATATCTTTTGTCTTTTTGATAATAACCATTCTAACTGGGGTGAGATGATATCTCACTGTGGTTTCTTGCATGTCCCTGATGAATAGTGGTGTTGAGGACTTCTTTTTTATACATCTATTGGATAACACAATCTCACTGGCTTTTTCCTTCCCTCTTGCTTGCTGGCTTTCCTCATTTCACTTTTCTTCAAAGAATATCCTTCCCCAATAAGTCACTTGGATAGGAATTCCTACTTTATTGTTCAGGGAGAAGGAGAGCTGGGGTTAGCCCTACCCGGATTCACTCAGCTTTTGCATGGTGGGAAAGGATGTGAAATTTTTCACATGACTCTTAGAAGTGAAGAGTTCCTAGAAATCTAGCTGGAGAGCTTGTCCAAAGGGTTCATTCACTACAAGATAGTGTGAGCCTAGGGCCAAAAGCTGTCTGCGGCAGGCCATCCTCCTAAGGCCTGAGTGGGAGTCCCAGGTACCAAGAACCAAGGTGGCTCTTAGGATCCTCGAAAGGATTGTCCATGCAGCAACAGAAGAGCTATGGACAACAGCAAGAAAACCAGCAGTACTGCATCCGGCAGCAGAAAGGGAGAGTGTGCCGGGGGTCAGCACCAGGGCCAGCAGCCCACACGTAAAGGCCAACCCAGCCCTTTGCAGTCAAGAGACCAGAACGAGACAAGGGGCCACCTGCTCCCCATGCCTTCGCAGTCAGGCAACAACACATCCCATCTTGGAGAAACAGAAGGAGCGGAGAACATTTAACTGAAAGTTAAATTCTGAGTTCACTCAATTTGGTTTCCCACCAAGTTGTTTTAACCCCAAAGACAATTTAAATCAAAAAATAAATTGAGATACATTGAATTGCAAAGTTAAGATTTTCATTATCTTAAATTTGCAATCTAATGTATGGAGTGGTGCTATATATATAAAAAGGTGGAAACCACGTTGCCTTTGCACGTCTGAGTTGGGGTATGAAAAAGCTGTGTTATTCCTGTGTGCATCTTCCTCTCTGCTTCCCATGGGAATGGAAGTCACTTGCATCAAAGGCCTCAGATGGGGGTGAAGAACAATCACATCGGCACTCAGCTTGATTGAAGCCCATCAGCCTGGGGGAGATGCAACCCCCTGGCAAGCGGACAGGAGTAGCAAGTCGGCCATGAGGATCTGGAGAGAAAGAAATCCATAAAGTGTGTGAACTTGCGATCCCCTTTGGTGCTTACAAAGATGTGACTTGTTGCTATGGCGATGCTTTTGAGATGAATGGGTTATAAGAGGAAATACCCCAAAACCCTTTTACTCCAGCCAAAGCAGGAGCAGCCCTCTGTGAAGGTTTGGTCAGGGGAACTTCCCTTGAGGTTGATGCAGTCAGCTCTCCTCCCATTGGGGATGTAGCGGGGCACTCCTGTGTCAGTCTGGATTTATAGAGTCTCACCACTGAGCACTCCTTGTTGTTAAGCATGGCGGATGCGCTGCTCCATAGAAAACAAGCAAGTGCCTGCTAGGGAGTGTGGTAGTAGAATGCAGCCTGCGTTTTCTGCCTTCCACTCTAGACCTACCTTCCCATTTTCTTCCAACCTGAAGCATAATTCTGTGGATGATTTTTCCTTCCACATGACCTCAGATAAGTTCATTCATCCATTTGTCAGGAAAAACAGCCAGCTGAAACAAGTAAATAAAGTGGAAAGGAAAGGGAGCTCGGTGTCCCAAACCCCTCCATTGAGGTGTGACTGGGGAATTATAGCACATCGTATTAAACCATTTCTTTTTGATGCATTGGGGCCGTGTAAAAGTCGACAGTGACATATGGGAAAGGCCCTGTTAGCAGGATTGGGGCTGTTGTGTGATAAATGACACAATATGTCAAAGACCATCTGTTATCCATCATGTTGGCTTTCTCAGAACACTTGGGATGGAGAGACAGGAAGAGAAGGAAGGAGGAGGAGGGAGAGAGACTGGTGAAGAGGGGCTGAGAGGTGGGAGAATGGAAAGGAAGCAAGGCTATACACGGCTGGAAGAAGACAGGAAAATGACCTGCTCACCGTAACAGGGCAGACATGATCCAAGAGGATGAGCTAAAGTGAGTCTGTGTAGCAACTTGCCCCTCTCCTGCTCCTCACGTCTCTCTTCCCTTTCTATTTCCATGTTTGTTTGTTTGTTTAAGTTTAATCAGTTGAGCGTATTAAACCTTCATGCCGGCAGGTGAGGAATCGCAGCTGGCTGCACAGTTGTTCTGTTCCTTTCCTTCTCCAGACACACTGCTCTGGTGTTGCCTAGGATTTCTCCTGGGCCAGGCAAGCTCAATGGAGCATTCTGCAACTTCACTGGCATGGCTCGCTGTAATAGAATTGCTCAAGTGAATGCTCTGAAGCCAGTGTTTGAGAGCAGGTTTTGTGCCAGGAGGGAACTTGGGTTTCTTAGCACTTCATCCTTCTCACATTCCTGTCACACTTATGCAAATGCCTGCAAAGTTTCTGATTATTTTGTATCATCAGAGGAAACTTCCATTGATATTGAATTTCTCTGTGATATTATATCTGTGACTCTTTCAGGATAGGGTCAGGGTACCCAGGAGGATAGATTTCTACTCCCCTCAAAGATGCAACTGCTCCTTGTGCCATCTAAGGGAATAGATCTGTGTTAGTGAGCCTGAAGGATCAGAATCAGACATCCCTGCAGCTCACATGCTTTTATTTTAGATGAGGTTACAGGCAGAAATGCTTTTTGAAAATAATTACACTTTTATATTTACCTAGTCAGTCTCCTTGGTACTCATATTTTTTTCTAAGCATTATTTTATATCCTTTAAGTATATATATGGATTGTTGTTCTGTGTTACAGAAGTAAATAAAAGAAGAGACAGAAGCAAGATACTTTGATCCCACAACCTGGATTACCTTGAGTAGGTTTTATGCAGATCCTATACTTTAGAACAAGCTTCTGATTCAGAAGTTTTGATTTAGGGCCCATAAATCTGAATTTTTACATCTATCTGGTGATTCTCATGATCAGTGTAGTGAAGGCATTGGTTTCAGCCTAAACATTGGTTTTACCCTTTTCTTGCCATCAGCTCCCAAATTTCCTTCTGTGTATTTAGTTTCTGTCTCTTCTCCACCATGTGGTTATTTTTAAAAGATAGATCCACTTTTGCCCCATTCAGGCCAACGGTAGAGAGTGAATCCTAAAACCTAGAGCTATTGCAAATGAGTCTTTTCCTCTGAAGACAGTGGATGAAGATGTGAGCTCCAGAATTGTAGTGGACATTTTGTTTGCCACAGGCAGGGAAAGCCTTAAGCTGTTGAGAACCGCTGTGTGTAGCCTGAGAATGAAGCTGACACCGTGGAACGCAGAGAGGAGAGGCGGAGAGAAACTGGATCTTGATGAATCAATTGAGCTTCTTGATCAGGCTTGTCTGACTTGAGATCTATGTTTAGATGTTTTAGTAGTGTCAGTCACAGTGTTTAAGTCAAGATGAGCTGTGTTTTAAATCACTCAAAACCAAAAAAGTGCCACCCGATACAAATAGCCACGCTGAGGAAAGCTTGCTCTAAATCTCATTCCAAATAGCTAGGGAATCCAAAACGAGCATCAACCACACACTAGATCCTAATAATACTTACTGAGCATCTGCTAGGGCCAAGCACTTTTTAAGGCCAGCCTGGAATATCTTGAGTTGAGAAGGCCAGTTCTTATGAGATTTTCAGAATATAAAGAGAGGACAGTATGCCTTTTAAGAGAACTAATAATGTAAGACAACGAAAAAGTATCCAGACAGGGCTGGTTGCTGTGGCTCATGCCTGTAATGCCAGAGCTTTGAGAAGCTGAGGCGGGAGGATCCCTTGAGCTCAGGAACTCGAGATTGGCCTGGGCAACATAAATTCGAGATTGGCCTGGGTAGACCTCGACTCTATAAAAAATACAAAAACTAGCTGGGGGTGGTGGCACAGACCTGTGGTCCTGGCTGTTCAGGAGGATGTGGTGCCAGGATGACCCGAGCCCGGGAGGTGGAGGCTGCAGTGAGCTGAGATTGCACCACTGAACTCCAGCCTGGACGACAGAGCAAGGTCTTGTCTCAGAAATAAAAAATAAAAAGTATCAAAACAGAATAAATGCAATCAATACATGAAAGGAAGTTAGAGGAGTAAGAACGAACCAAAGCTCCTTATGGGCCAGAGATGTACAGGAGTTAGTATTTGGATTTGTTAGCCATCATTGTTTACAGACGTCAGTTCCTGCCTCTTTTCTTGGAATACTCTTGGGTAACGCCTATAACCAAAAAGAAGATAAGACATAGATTATCAGCCGCAGTGGCTCACGCCTGTAATTACCGCACTTTGGGAGGCCAAGGCGGGTGGATCATGAGGTCAAGAGATCGAGACCATCCTGACCAACATGGTGAAACCCCATCTCTACTAAAAAATACAAAAATTAGCTGGGCATGGTGGCTCACGCCTGTAGTCCTAGCTACTCGGAAGGCTGAGAGAGGAGAAATGCTTGAGCCCAGGAGGCAGAGGTTGCAGTGAGCTGAGATCACGCCACTGCACTCCAGCCTGGTGACAGAGCGAGACTCCGTCTAAAAAAAAAAGACAGATTATCTCAGGTCAGACAGGCATCCCCACTCATGAGTCAAGCATGCCGAGATCATTGAGGGTAGAGCCGTGTGTAGATGACGAAGAGGAGGCTACATGAATTACTGATATAAAAATTACTTAAAGATCCAACTCCCCATCCATTTCAGTTAAGGAACAACACTTTGAATTTTTAACAGTGGAGTGTTGCACCTGGCCTATCTGGGAGTATTGATATGACAGTTGTGTCTAGAGTGTTTTAGAGGAAGGTGAATTAGAAGAAAAGAAGGTCCCTCAAGTATCTAGGCTAACATCTCTTTAGTCTCTGATTGAATGTAGGGGCAACCGGATTGGTAGGGAGAGGCCTGAGGCCAGGTAGACGCAAGAATATTTAGTAATTGATTGGTTATGGAGGATAGGGGAGAGGAGGGAATTAGATGTAATTATGAAATGTTTAACCTGAGTTACTAGGGGACTTAGTGTGCCATTAAAATTTAACTCAAAAAAAAAAGCTGATTTTGAAAGGAATATGATTCTTTAAGCTTCAAATATTTTGAATTTCATTGGCTGGCAAGATATTTGTGTGGAGACATTTGTGGCAGGTACAGAAAAAATAAGGATGTGGTGTATCGGAGGGAAGTCGAGGCTACAGGTGCAGTTTTTTGGGGGGGTAACAAAAAGTTAAAGCTGGAAGAACAGATACAAAGTCCCATCAAGAGTATAGAGAGAGAAAATATGAGGATCAATGCCAAAATATGAGTAAAGTTCTAAAGCAAAAGGAAGAAAAGGAGCTCAGAAAACAAATAGAGAGAGACTGGTCAAGGAGGCAGTGCTAAAAACAACAGAAATAACAGCCACAGTGATAATAACTAATTTACTAAGTGCCAGACGCTATGCTTAAACACTACATGAATGTATGTTAGAAGAATCAAAGGCATTTTTGTTCTCATCCAAGTAAAGAAAAAAGGATCAGAGGACAGATGTAATTACGGAAAAATCCAAGGCAACTCAGACTGGCTGTCTTTGAAGTGGGTTGTGAGACCTTCAATTGGTGAAATGGGGTTCTGCCCTTGAGAAGCGTATTCACCAGTGGTACAGGGGCTGAAAGTCTGTGCTATGGAGATGGCAAGACCCGGGATTGAAACCCTGGTCTGCACTTAACTAGCTGTGTGGATTCTTGGCCAAGTGACCCAGTTGCTTCCTCGGTAAAAATGTAGAGCTATTTTACCTGCTACACAGGCTCATGGCAAGGATTAAATAATGAATAGCACATAAAGTATCCGGACCACTGCCCGGTACAGTGCTCAGCATAAGATGTCTCTAAAGAGTATGAGAAGGTGGGAAGCCTTAGCTGGGACTAGGCAGCAGAACCCTATTATGTGTCCAGCTAGGGAAGCCTCCTGGAGTTCAGTGAGGCAGATTCGGGGTTGTTGCATGCATGCCTTTGAGTGGAGTGACTGAGGAATGGCATGTCCAATCCTTCCACACAGGAGAGCCATACTTCGGCTTGCTATGATGGTCAGTGACATCCATGGCTCTGTGTGTAGAGAAATAAGCACAAATAAACCCCCTTTCTCTTTCACTGGCCTATTAAAAAAAAGTTAACAGTAAATTGTAGTATTTCAAGGTTCCCTTCTGTGTGCCATCTCTTCTCCTACCCATGGTCCTACATGTCAGCTTACTCCAGCAGCTCACAAATACCCCTGCCATCAATGCCCAGTGCCTTCTGACTCCATGAACATTGCCCTGATGAAAATCTTGTCTCTGTTTATCTAGATAAATCGATTGTGGCATAAAGCCATTCAGTTCAGCCACCTCCTGTGATGCATGGGGTCCATTTCATGATGGATTTGACTGTTAGCTATCTAAGGCAGTAATGCTTATCCTTGACTATCCATTAGATTCTCCCGGGAGAGGTTTATTTTTTTACTCCACGTTTTTTCTTTGTTGTAAAATCCCTGCCCTAGACCTGGTGCATTGGAATTTCTAGGTATGAAGTTGGGACATACAGAAGGCTTCCTGGCTGAGTCTGATGTACAGTCAGTGGTAAAATCACACATCACACATTTAAGGAGAGAAGTCTTTGAAAGTCATAGTCAATATGTAACTAAGCTAGAATTTGAGTCCAAATGTCTCTAACCTCAAATCTATTATTTCGACCCTATTCTTAAATAGTAGCAATCAAAAAAGTTAAGTTTTGGATAAGCAAGTAGTCATTCTCCAGTTCAGGTATGGCAAAAGCATAATCAGTTTTCATAATCAGAGGATATGTTTTAATGGGTATGCTCAATTCTTTCTTTGAAAATGTTAATTTAGACATGTACACATGTGTATAGACATACTCAAAGGAATTATTGACTTATGAAATACAGAGGCTCATTACTGAACATTTTTAGATGCCTGGAGATTATGTTTTTGCCATAACTGAACTGGTTAGACACTTTCTTTCTCACCCACTAAACTTTCAGCATGTGTGACTTTCTGAGTACTTTTTGGGCATTCCATTGCCTTTGCTATTTTGTTGTATCATTGCTGGTCATGCAAACTAAGAAGAGAGAGAATGTAAACGAAGCCAGAGGGAAAGAAGGACCTCAGATACATCTAAAATATAGGAAGTTTGAGAACAGAGACCTTGTTCTTTACATTCTTGTATTTCTATAATAGTCGTTTAAAAGAAATACTTGTTGAATTGAAATTGTGTTATGATTTTTCTTTACCAGAATCTCTCAGAAACCAGCCTTTCTTAGGCTTCTGAATATTTAATTAGTTACTTGTTTTCATTTGTGGTCATGTGGCCAAACTCTGGCCAGGGAGGGCTTGGAATTCTGGGTAATTTGGCATACCATGGGATAGAGGTAATTCCTTCAAAGGAAAATTCAGTTGCTACCTATCAAAAGGAGAAATGAATAGTGGAAGGCAGTTCACCTTCTCGGTGTCTTTCCATGTCTCCTATTTTCTCCAGGCCTTGGCCGTTGTTACAATGTGCTTTTCTGTCTCCTTCTTGTTTTCTCCCAATTCTAATATGATTTGTACTGGTTTATAAAATTAAACTTCCCAAAAAGTGCATTTACGATATTTTAAAATCTTCAGTCACTTCTAATCCTCACTGGATAAAGTTTGAGATCCTCTGCCTGGCATTCAAGACCCTAAAAAAAAAAATCTTGTCTTTTACCAAGGCAATTATTTTATTACTCAGAAATTTCTACTTAAACTAGCTGTTCAATGAATTGCTCTTATATCCCAAACACAGCCTCATTGGGTTGGTGGAGGAAACTTATCCTAGCCAGAGTAGCTTTGCCTGGACATATCATATAGATTCATTAGAAATCTTAGGAGTAATCTGAGCATAATCTCTACATTCCTGGAATTCTCCCCTGTTCCCCATGGTAGGCATGCTCTGTATGTCCATCATGTTGAAAAACTCAAGGCAGGCCAAATGGCCACATGTTTGTCCCTCAGAACATGCTGTCCCCTTCCTTAAGTATCATTCTACAATGTCTCTCCCATGCTGACCACTCTTATCTGGATGCTTGTCTCAAAAAAATCGTTCCTGATTTCTCCTAGTGAGTCGGAGGTGCCTCTCATTTGTAACCTCATGATGTACTGAATATTCCCTTATGACACTGTAATGTAATTTCCATTTACTCTCCCTGTCTCAACTACATCAGGAACTCCTTCATGCCAAATCGACATTCCAAATCTTTATCACCCATCCTAGCACATGCTTAGCTAGTGTAGAAGCTCAGGGATGGTGAAAACCTATTTACACCCATCCTGTTTACACCTTGTCACATCCTAATGCACAGAAGAATAGGGGGCACAAGGAAACTCTCCACACAGAAGTACTTCAATGGCTCCACCTCAATCGTGGTGTACACCAATGTTCTGACTGAATGAAACAAAATATTCTCTAAGATGTGATCCTGCTCCCCTTCTCCTCTCATCTCCTCACACTGTCCCTGACCCACCCTTGCTATTTCTGTCCACTGGCCTCCTTGCTCTTTCTGAGACACATCAGTGTCCCGGAAAATGACGAGTGCATTCCAGATTCATTCTCTTTACCCTGAGTGTTCCCTCCTGCCCCTGGTATGTATGTGGTCTGCTCTGCTCAATAATGACCTAATTAGGTCCCTGATTATCTGATATCATAAAGTGCTTTCCACATAGCACACCCTATATGCCTTAGCCTTCTTAATCATTTCCACTGCTTTTAGCCTTGTCTTACATGACAGATGTTCAGTGGTGTGTTTATTGTGTGTCACGACTTTCTCTATGGTAGTTCAATGAGGGTAGGGACTTTGCCTTGTCTGTTACTCTATCCTCAGCTTCTAGATCATGCCTAGCAATTACTGTTTGTTAAGTGAATGAATATGTGCAAAAGAAATAAAGGATGTAAGGAAATACAAAGCATGTAAAATAATTATGTTGGGCACTATTGAATATAGATAGCTATTCATATTCCCAGCCATTCATATTCCCTTCTCTGCAGAAACAGACAGATACCTGAATTAAATATAGATACATGTTCCTGAATCTTCAAATCCAATACAGGCACAGTGATATTAATAATTCGCAGTACATCATGTGTAGCATTGCCTTGTGAAAGAGATTGGGAGGAGAGAGCAGAGAGCCTGAACACTTCTCCCGACTGCAATTCTCTACCCCTTTTTATAATGTTTTTGTAGCTTGATGGAGGCATTTTCTTCCCAAAAGCAACCTGACATTTATCCAGGATTGGCTGAATTTACTGCTGCAGTTACCAGCAAGAAGCCATCAGGTTTTAGAGTTTTCTCATCCGTAGAAAGCTGGTCAATTTATTTTATTAGCATCTTTTCCAGTCCCCGACCCTAAAATAACTGATTTCAGTGTTTACATTCTCAAAGGTGGGCTAATGAAGAAGCTTTGGCAACTACTGCCAAGCCCTGGATGTTTGAATAAAGCTTTGTAATAAAAGCTACAGCAATAAAACCCCAGCCTTACCCATTGAAAAAATAGATTTTTTGTGTAATATTTTAAAAATATCATATTTTAGAATAGATACGATAGTTAAATTTGGTTTGTGAATAGATGATTAATTTAAATAATTCTGTAATTTTATGAAGCTTCTCTTCCCATTATTCTCCACCTTGGTCATTGACAGATATAACTTGCCTTTTTTTTT
>NW_016107731.1:781917-787348 GCF_001604975.1 Cebus imitator | reverse complement strand
TTTTTTTAGGATAGTCTTCTATTTTTTCACTCTTTCTTGTTTTCCTCAATTGCCTTCGCCCATCTGTGTGTCTTTATCTTACTCTCTTCACTGTGTGTGAAGACTCTTATTTCTGAGTCTTTGGACTAACCTTAGAAAAGTCCCCTTAGAGGTGCACACTGTGGTGGCTTCTGAGAGTCCTGTGCCTGTCCATATGGAGCACCTTCTACTTGTTCACTAACAATTCTGTTTATTAAACCCAATTTTTTGCACAATGTAGAACAATTAGAACTCTCTTACATGGCCACTGGGGGTGAACTCATACACAGCCACTTTGGAAAATATTTTTGAAGTTATGTTTACAAATACACTTATCATATGATTCAGTGAATTACACTGTCTCCCCAAGAGCAATAAAAACATGTCCACATGATTTCTTATAGTACCTGTACTCATAATCACCCCAAACTGAGAACTCACCAAATATGTATCAACAGATGAATGACTAAGCAAATTGTGGCAAATCCATGCAATGAAACACTATTCAGCAATAAAAAGGAACAAAGTATTGGTACATACTACAACATGGATGAACTTCAATAACATGCTTAAGCAAAGAAAGCAAACACAAAGAACTACATACTTCATGAATGATTCTATTTCATGAAATTCTTTAATAGACAAAACTGATCTAAATTGGTGATTGTCGCAGAACAGGGGTGGGGCTGTTGACTGCAAAGGGTCATGAGGAAACTTTTTGAGGTGATGAAAAGTTTTATATCTTGATTGTGGGAGTGATTTCAGGGATGTACCCGCTCGTGAAAAGGCATCAAACTACCCTTTATATGGGTGCATTTTGTTGTATGTAAATTAAACTTCGATCATGTTAATTTAAAATAAAAACAAAACAGCAAAAAGAATGCATGTTTGAAGTCAATTCCCACTGAAATCTTCAGTGGTCAAGCCACCTGTCAGGCCATCTGTCTACAACAGACTCTTGCCTCCCTAAGACACCGCTGACCATTGACCCATCAGGAGAGTTTTAGGAAACTTCATTAAATGATTACAAGGAGCAAGCTCTGATTGAAGACCTGATATTTCTGGCCTCTCCATGGGAGAATAGCAACTGATGATAAAAGCAATGAAAACAGTGACTATTTATTGATTTATTGAAATACTTGGCATTTGTAGTGCTGTGCCAGTGTGTCTGGTTCTTAGCACAGTGCCTGGTGCATAGGAGGCACACCGTAAATATTTACTGAGTAACAGAACAAAACCTTTAACAATGTTACAATGAATGTATTATCATTTTATCACCATTTTATAGATAAGTAAGCCAGGGTCAGAGAAGTTAAGTGACTTTTCCAAAATCTCTGAGCTAAGAGTTTTCAAAGCCATTTTTTAAGCCCTGGCATCAGGCTTCCCATTAAATTAAAATTTGATTTAATGCAAAATATCTTGCTTCCCAATTGGTTGTTGTTTTTAAAAAAATGTAAAATTTTTATGATTATATCTAAATCATATGCCTCTATTGGCAATCACATAATTTAAATATGTGAACAATCTTTGTAAACTCCAAAGCTTTGTAGAAAAACAAGATATAAGCAATATGGCTTAGCATAAAATTTGGCTTTCTTTTTTTCTAACATAATAAAAGCTAACATTTGGGCTTAAAATGTATCATACACTGTTTTAAGTGCTGTGTATTCTATAAAATCACTTAATTCTCACAAAACTCCCTGAGTACATATCATCATCATCGTCTTATCCTTGCCTTCAACATCACCATTTTATAGATGAGAAAACTGAAGTTCATGCAATTTTTTCCCTGAGTTATAGAGATAGTAAGTGGCAAAGCCAGGATTTAAATCCAAATTGTTTTTATTCAAATCTCTCATAGTCATTATCCTATACTTTCTTAACCATCCCTTCACCTATCCATCCATCCATCCATCCATCCATCCATCCATCCATCCCGACAACACTAGTTTTTAGCATTTTTCCTTGCAACACATCTGACAAATAATGTTCATTCAGTGATATCCTCACCTCATTGTTATTTACTTTGGTGTTCTGTGTAGATGAACAGACTGCAAGTTACGTATAGTTTTCTGTCAGTTGAAATTTCAACCCATTTTAACATTCAGAATAGAAACTGTTCCTCTAGATTAAAACAGTAACAAAAAACAAACAAACAAAACAATGGCATGGTTTGTCTTTTATTGCCAATCTGAGTTGGGTAAATTTAATAATTCACACCACGTTTATTTGGATAATGTTCCTTAAACTGAAAAAAGACACAAAAGACTCCTTACTCCAGAAAACTACCCTACCCATTCCTTCCATACTGTTTCTCTTTTCCTTCTCTTGAAAATATGTTCAAAAAATCTAGCATGGAATTTCCAAACTTTCACTCTTCAATTCAGTGGTTAAAAGGCTCATGGCCAGAAACTCATTAGCATTCTTCCCAAGAACCAGGCAGCCTGGGCACAGTAGATGATGAGAGCTATGAGAGCAGCTGGGAAGAAAGACCTCTAGCCAGTGTGGTATTCAGAGGAACAGCCTTCAAAGAGCCAGAGAGGTTTGTTCTTCAGGTTGACATGCATGTCTGCAGGCTGGATCTCACATTTGGGGCAACAGTCCCCAATGAGAATAAGTTCAGAAGAGGTCTGATAAAAGCCACACATGATTAGGATATCTCCTTGAGAAAAATGTGATTAACCATGCCTCTAGAGCAAATACAATTTAATTTATTTCATGACTGTTTTGATGTTTTATTTTAAGAAAGTAATTGTGATTTTTTAAATGAAATGTCACTTTGATCAGCTTGGTTTTATAAAATACAGCATATCTACAATGCTTTCTTATTCAGACTTTATAACCTTTGCTATTATGTTGATTAAGGTGGAATGATCAACATTTGAATGTCTTTTAAAAAAAACTACCTTTGGGCCGGGCGCGGTGGCTCACGCCTGTAATCCCAGCACTTTGGGAGGCCGAGGCAGGTGGATCACGAGGTCAAGAGATCGAGACCATCCTGGTCAACATGGTGAAACCCCGTCTCTACTAAAACTACAAAAAAATTAGCTGGGCATGGTGGTGCGTGCCTGTAATCCCAGCTACTCAGGAGGCTGAGGCAGGAGAATTGCCTGAACCCAGGAGGCGGAGGTTGCGGTGAGCCGAGATCGCGCCATTGCACTCCAGCCTGGGTAACAAGAGCGAGACTCCGTCTCAAAAAAAAAAAAAAAAAACTACCTACGTTCTGAAGACTGATACACTTATTAGATATTCCTTATGGATTCATTTTAGAAATTACCTATGCAGAGAAAGAACACACCATGATTTGCCTTGTTAGTAAACTAAATGGACAAAATCCCTTTCATTATGCAGCATAGCTAGTATTACCACATTCAAAAAATTCAAAATTTAAGAATGCACTGTAAATGTGCATTCTTAAAAAGCTGTTCAAAGGGACAGGAACAAAATATCTTTACTTTTCTATCTCTATGTTTTTAAAATTTATTTTTGCATGCTTTCCATAATGAAGGCAACTTTTTTTTTTAGAGACTAAAACCCAGCATAAGCATTTGGCCTGTTAGATGTGCAACAAACTTCGGTTTTTTTGTGGCATGTTCAAAAGGCTTTTGGCTTGCAATCAGGCTATAGCTGACACACTAAGGCTTTTTCCCCTCTGGTAAAGGGGACGTTCACTCAACAAGTTAGTGGCAGCCTCTGTACCCAAGGCCCCACTGGGAGCCAGTTTTAACACCTGAAATATTCTCTGCTTTTTGAAGAGGGAAGGACATCCAGAGAATACTTGACATTAAGAGTTATTGTCATAAAGTTTTGTCTTAATCTATTAAGGAGAATTTTAAAGTCAGGGAAGTATGACTAGAGCATCTCATATCTCAGGAATAGTGTCCCCACTATGTTTTAAGCTTCATATATTGTAGAAAGATTTAAGACTAAATAATCTTAAAATCAAACCAGACTATAAGTGCTCTGGAGAAGAAGCCCAGGATATGCCTTCCTGGTAGTCACATTATACAGGATGATACAGCTTTCTTGGTTGAAAGGATGTCAAGGGATCGTATAAATTATCCACTTTGATAAAGTTAAAAGTTAATAATCTGCTAGCAAAGAAAGGGCAATGCTAGAAACTCATACTTCAGCCACTGGTTCTCGTAATTCCTCTAAGACCTCTCTGTGTCTGGGATTAATGAACGCCTCAGATTCTTCCACGTGGGGCCCTTGGCCTCTTTTGACTTTCAGTGCTTTCAGCTATAGGGGTAGGTAGTCTGGTATAAAGGGAAAGCTGATGGAATAAAAGTGAAGACAATGCAGGTTGAACAGGAAGAAAAGATTGTCCTATTTTCCATTTTGGAAGCCAAATAAGATTGTCCCTGTATATTGCTGCTTGAAAAGATGAGTTAAAAAATCTGATAACAAGGATCAGAAGACCGGCCTAAATGAGGTCAACTAGTATGACTAGGTAACAATCTGAGGAAATGTACAAAAATCAAGCCTGTTTTTTTCTAATACTTGGAAGAGAGCTTATTTTAAATAAAAATCTAAATTTTAAGAGGTAGATTACAAAATAAAAATAACTATAATTAATTCTATGAAATATAATCTTATAATGGATGTATTATGCCATATATAAAATCTGTTATGATATATTATAATAATTTGCATTTGTGTGCCAAGAATTGAGCTATCCATTTTGCATCAATTTTCCTTCTCTTTTCTTTTTTCTCCACCAAGTGACAGATTTAATGTAAACTGATTCTGTTACAATTGCATCTAATTTATAGAAACATGCGTACCATTCATTCCGCTGTAGCCAGTCTATTACATTGTTTCTATCAGAGCTATCTTTTTTTGTGAATGGAAAGCAAAGCTTACGCTAACACCATTTGTCCCTGATCAAGGTGAACTCTGCTGTCTAAATAGTCTGGACACATCAATTTTCTAACATATTTATCTCAATGATTGTATGTGAGCAATACTCTTACTGTCCCATTTAAGAGAATAGGCTGTTAAGGCAGAGGAGGTTATAGAGCTCACCAAAGACACACCATCACTAAGTGTCTGTTGCAGAGGGATTACCCTAGGTTGCAGACGCTGTAGATAATTTTTAGGTTTATTGCAGGCTATCCTGTATAGTTAAGTGTTATGAAGAAAATGAGGCTAAAAAAATAGAATGGAAATTGCAGCTGATTTGTGAGGCAAATAGGCATATCAAGCTCCCATTGAGCACTGCTCAAAGCCTTTATGAATTAATTATATGTTACATGTCTAGTTAATTACTAACTTATCACTGTACTCACCTTTTGCCTTAGTAGCTTGGTGAAATCTCATACATATCTTCCAATGAGCTACTGCTCCTCTGTATGCTTGCTTACAAATTATATTTTGATCCAAGAAACTGAAAGGTGTTGATTCTGTGTTA
>NW_016107731.1:776264-780162 GCF_001604975.1 Cebus imitator | reverse complement strand
TTCTTGTTAAACATACAGTATCCCAGGTTCCCACATACCTCCCCTGGAGACAGGGATTCAGAGGGCCTGAGATGACACTTGGGAATTTGCAAGTTAAACATATACCTCAGGAAATCCTTACCATCAGAGAAGCCTGAGACACTCTGCTAAGGCAAAGGTGTAGGCTGGCAGAATTAATTGGCCTTCCTTGCTGCTTTTCCTTAAATGGTTGTCTTGGATTTCCTAGTTCCTTTATTGCTACTTCTGTGCCATTGACATTTGACCTCACGCATCCTTTCCTGGGCTCCTAGCAGCTGCTCCACTTCTTGTCTGTACATCACTCTGCCTCTAGGGTCACAACTACTTGCCATTTTCTATTATTAACCTTGCATTTTATGTCTGTCAGATTTGACCCATGTGAGAGAATTGGCAGTTCAGTACCCAAAGAAATGATTTCCAGCCCAATAGTTCAAAGAATGAATATGATCTTATTTTCTTCTTTGTTTTTGGATGTGAGCTAAGCAAATGCATTCTCCTAGGTCAGTGGATGTCAACCTGGGCTAAGCTCTTCAGGGAGCTTTACAACCCACCCTGGGTGATTCTGATGTCATTGGTCTGGGCTGTAGCCTGGCATAAGGGACTTTAAAGGCCCCAGGTGCCTCCATCATGCCCCATAGGTGGTAGGGTGTGGGGGTACCGGCACTCTAGAAAGTCCTGCAGCCACTCTACTAGTTTTCAGGAGAGTGGAACTGGGTTTATAAAAACCTTTGCTTTAGGTATAGAATCCATCTGAGCTATCTTTGAAGGAATCAACCAAAGTAGCATATTGCTCACCCAAACTCTCTTTTCTAGGAGAGAAAAATCTTCAGTGAGCTCCTTTTACGCCTAGCCACCACTCTTCCCTGGACCCCGCCTGAGACAAATGTGTTACAATATCGTATTTATAAAGCACTTATCTCCCTAGAGCAAACATACCACGCAGATGTGTTTTAAGATCTCATTAACCCTCACAGATATTTTCCTTGAAGATTTCACAGGTATATCACACCAATACATAAATGCTGAAAGCACAATTTTAAAAATACATATAAGTATGATATAATTTTCAAACTATTATTTATATTCCATAAACATTTATGTGGATGGATGTATATAAAACCTAGAAAATATCAATAACATATATAAAACACAAACCCTCAAATGTGCTTGCATTGATCAACATTTCTTTTCAATCCCTTCTTTTACTCTATGGTGCCCCATTTTCTTTCTCTCTTTCCCTTTGCAAGAATTTTCATGTCTCTTTACTGTTGAAATTCCCATGGCTACATTTTTGGCTGGTTCACCCACTGTGTTTGCCTGTTTTTTACATGCTTATGATGGCAATTGCATCATGGTGATCAAGCTGCTTGCAACATCCCTTGTTTCAAATCTTACCATATAGCCCCTCCCTCCCTCACGCAGCCCATACAAAGTCTTAGCTCTGTGGTATTCCTTTTTCTTTGACAATTACTTACAAACTCTGAGTAGCTTCATCTGTTGGGTAATAAAAAATGGCAACTCTGCCTGCCTGCACCAATTTCAAAAGGCAGAATCCTGTAGGAGTTGAGAATATACACCTAGGAGTTAGAGATCTAGGTTCAAGCATATGACCTTTCTGAGCCTCTGTTTTTGGGATGTGGTGGGGATTAATTGAAATAACCATGTATTATACAGAGGGCCATATCTGGGGCATGATGATCAATACATGGTAACATTCTTATCACCATCTGTCATCTACACAGACAAGACTTCCATTTTAAGCCCAAGCTCTTTCCTTTATTTAAGTTGTTCTCTGACTCCCACTGGAGTACTTCAGGACCTGTTTCTTTTGCTGCATCATTTCGTTTTCCTTTTCTTTTTTAAATATAGTTCAATTTCTGGGGTACATGTGCAGAATGTGCAGGTTTGTTACATAGGTATACATGTGCCATGGTGGTTTGCTGCACCCATCAACCTGTCATCTACATTAGGTATTTCTCCTCATGCTATTCTTCCCCTAGCCCCACATGCCCCCGACAGGCCCCTGTGTGTGATGTTACCCTCCCTGTGTCCATGTGTTCTCACTGTTCAACTAGCACTTATGAGTGAGAACATGTGCTGTTTGGTTTTCTGTTCCTGTGTTAGTTTGCTGAGAATGATGGTTTCCAGCTTCATCCATGTCCCTGCAAAGGACATGAACTCACACTTTTATGGCTGCATGGTATTCCATGGTGTATATGTGTCACATTTTCTTTATCTAGTCTAACATTGTTGGGCATTTGTGTTGGTTCCAAGTCTTAACTATTGTGAATAGTGCTGCAATAAATATACAAGTGCATGTGTCTTTATAGTAGAATGATTTATAATCCTTTGGATATATACCCAGTAATGGGATTGCTGGGTCAAATGGAATTTCTATTTCTAGGTCCTTGAGGAGTCGCCACACTGTCTTCCACAATGGTTGAACTAATTTACACTCCCACCAACAGTGTAAAAGCATTTCTATTTCTCCACATCCTCTCCAGCATCTGTGTTTCCTGACTTTTTAATGATCGCCATTCTAACTGGAGTGAAATGGTATCTCATTGTGGTTTTGATTTGCATTTCTCTAACGACCCCTGATGATGAGCTTTTTTTCATATGTTTGTTGGCCACATAAATGTCTTCCTTTGAGAAGTGTCTGTTCATATCCTTTGCCCACTTTTTGGCGGGGTTGTTTGTTCTTTTCCTGTAAATTTATTTAAGTTTCTTATAGATTCTGGATATTAACCCTTTGTCAGATGGATATAGATTGCAAAAATTTTCACCCTTTCTGTAGGTTGCCTCTTCACTCTGATGACAGTTTCTTTTGCTGTGCAGAAGCTATTTAGTTTAATTAGATGTCAATTTTGGCTTTTGTTGCCATTGCTTTTGGTGTTTGAATCATGAAGTCTTTGCCCATGCCTATGTCCTGAATGATATTGCCTAGGTTTTCTTCTAGGGTTTTTATCCGTTTAGGTCTTATGTTTAAATCTTTAATCCATCTTCAGTTAATTTTGTATTAGGTGTAAGGAAGGGCTCCAGTTTTCAGTTTTCTAAATATGGCTAGCCAGTTTTCCCAATACCATTTATTAAATAGGGAATCCTTTCCCTATTGCTTGTTTCTGTCAGGTTTGTCAAAGGTCAGATGGTTGTAGATGTGTGGTGTTACTTCTGAGGCCCTGTTTTGTTCCATTGGTCTATATATCTGTTTTGGTACCAATACCCTGCTGTTTTCATTACTATAGTTCTGTAATATAGTTTGAATTCAGGTAGTGTGACGCCTCCAGCTTTGTTCTTTTGCTTAGGATTGTTTTGGCTATGTAGGCTGTGTTTTGGTTTCATATTGTACTTTAAAGTAGTTTTTTCTCATTCTGTGAAGAAAGTCAGAGGTAACAATGGGAATAGCATTGAATCTATAAATTACTTTGGGCAATATGGGCATTTTCACGATATTTATTCTTCCTATCCCTGAGCATGGGATGTTTTTTCATTTGTTTGTGTCCTCTCTTATTTCCTTGAGCAGTGGTTGTAGTTCTATTTGAAGAGATTCTTCACATCTTTTGCAAGTTATATTCCTAGGTATTTTATTCCCTTTGTAGCAATTGTGAATGGGTGTTCACTCATGATTTGGCTCTCTGTTTGTCTGTTATTGGTATATAGGAATGCTTGTGATTTTTGCACATTGATTTTGTGTCCTGAGACTTTGCTGAAGTTGCTTATCAGGTTAAGGAGATTTGGGGATGACACAATGGGTTTTTTTAAAATTTATTTTATTGCATTTTAGGTTTTGGGGTACATGTGAAGAACATGCAAGATTGTTGCATAGGTACACACGTGGCAGTGTGATTTGCTGCCTTCCTCCCCATCACCTATATCTGGC
>NW_016107731.1:766351-774304 GCF_001604975.1 Cebus imitator | reverse complement strand
CCTGATTGCTCTGGCTAGAAATTCCAGTACTATATTGAATAGGAGTGGTGAGAGAGGGCATCCTTGTCTAGTGCCAGATTTCAAAGGGAATGCATCCAGTTTTTGCCCATTCAGTATGATATTGGCTGTTGGTTTGTCCTAAATAGCTTTTATTATTTTGAAATACGTTCCATCAATACCTAGCTTATTGAAGGTTTTTAGCATAAAGGGCTATTGAATTTTGTCAAAGGCCTTCTCTGCATCAATTGAGATAATCATGTGGTTTTTGTCTTTGGTTCTGTTTATGTGGTGAATTACGTCTATAGACTTGTGTATGTTGAACCAGCCTTGCATCCCCGGGATGAAGCCTACTTGATCATGGTGCATAAGCTTTTTGATGTGCTGTTGCAATCAGCTTGCCAGTATTTTATTGAAGATTTTTGCATCTATGTTCATCATGGATATTGGCCTGAAGTTTTCTTTTCTTGTTGAGTCTCTGCCAGGTTTTGGTATCAGGATGATGTTGGTCTCATAAAATGATTTGGGAAGGTTTCCCTCTTTCACAATGGGGTTTTTGAAATACACAGTCACGTCATCTGCAAACAGATAATTTGACTTCCTCTCTTCCAATTTGAGTACCTTTTATTTATTTGTCTTGCCTGATTGCCCTAGTCAGAACTTCCAATACTATGTTGAATAGGAGTGGTGAGAGGGCATCCTTGTCCTATGCTGGGTTTCAAAGGGAATTCTTCCAGCTTTTGCCCATTCAGTGTGATATTGGTTGTGAGCTTGTCATAAATAGCTCTTGTTATGTTGAGATATGTTCCATCAATACCTAATTTGTTGAGTGTTTTTAGCATGAAGCAGTGTTGAATTTTATCAAAGGCCTTCTCTGCATCTATTGAGATAATCATGGGTTTTTGTCATTGGTTTTGTTTACATGATGGATTATGTTTATTGATTTGCAAATGTTGAACCAGCCTTGCATCCCAGGGATGAAGTTGACTTGATCGTGGTGGATAAGCTTTTTAATTTCCTGCTGCATTCGGTTTGCCAGAATTTTATTGAAGATTTTTGCATTAATGTTCATCAGGGATATTGGCCTAAAATTTTCTTTTTTTGTCGTGTCTCTGCCAGGTTTTGGTATCAGAATGATGCTGGCCTCATAAAATGAGTTAAGGAGGAATCCCTCTTTTTCTACTTTTTACAATAGTTTCAGAAGGAATGGTACCAGCTCCTCCTCATACCTCTGCTAGAATTTGGCTGTGAAACCATCTGGTCCTGGGTGTTTCTGGCTGGTGGGCTACTGATTACTTACTCAATTTCAGAACTTGTTATTGGTCTATTCAGGGATTCAACTTCTTCCTGGTTTGGTCTTGGGAGGGTGTATGTGTCTAGGAATTTATCCATTTCTTCTTGATATTCTAGTTTATTTGTGTAGAGGTGTTTATAGTATTCTCTGATGGTAGTTTGTGTTTCTGTGGGATCAGTGATGATCTCACCTTTATCATTTTTTATTGTGTCTATTTGATTCTTCTCTCTTTTCTTCTTTATTAGCCTAGCTAGTGTTCTATCTGTTTTGTTAATCTTTTCAAAAAACCAGCTTCTGGATTCATTGCTTTTTTGAAGGGTTTTCCCTGTCTCTATCTTTTTCATTTCTGCTCTGATCTTCTTTATTTCTTGTCTTCTGCTAGCTTTTGAATTTGTTTGCTCTTGCTTCTCTAGTTCTTTTAATTGTGTTGTTGGGGTATCAATTTTAGATCTTTGCTGCTTTCTCCTGTGGGCATTTAGCACTATAAATTTCCATCTAAACACTGCTTTAGCTGTGTCCCAGAGATCCTGGTACATTGTGCCTTGTTCTCATTGGTTTCAAAGAACTTATTTATTTCTGCCTTAATTTCATTGTTTACTCATTAGTCATTCAGGAGCAGATTGTTCAGTTTCCACATAGTTGTGTGGTTTTGAGTGAGTGTCTTAATCCTGAGTACTAATTTGATTGCATTGTGATCTGAGAGACTGTTATGATTTCTGTTCTTTTGCATTTGCTGAGTGTTTTACTTCCAATTATGTTGTTGATTTTTGAATAAGTGCAATGTGGTGGTGAGAAGAATGTATATTCTGTTGATTTGAGGTGGAGAGTTCTGTACATGCCTACTAGATCCACTTGGTCCAGAGCTGAGTTCAACTCCAGCATATCCTTGTTAATTTTCTGTCTCATTAATCTGTCTAATATTGACAGCGGAGTGTTAAAGTCTCCCATTATTATTGTGTGGGAGTCTAAGTCTCTTTGTAGGTCATTAAGAACTTGCTTTATGTACCTGGGTGCTTCTGTATTGGGTGCATATATATTTAGGATCGTTAGCTCTTCTTGATGCATTGATCCTTTTACCATTATGTAATGCTCTTCTTTGTCTTTTTTTTGTTTTTGTTGGTTTAAAGTCTAGGATTACAACTACTGCCTTTATTTGCTTTCCATTTGCTTGGTAAATTTTCCTCCATCCCTTTATTTTGAGCTTCTGTGTGTCTTTGCACATCAGGTGGGTCCCCTGAATACAACATACCAATGGGTTTTGCCTCTTTATCCAATTTGCCAGTCTGTGCCTTTTAATAGAGCATTTATCCCATTTACATTTAAGGTTGATACTGTTGTGTGTGAATTTGATCCTGTCATTACGATGCTAGCTGGTTATTTTGTCCATTAGTTGGTATAGTTTCTTCATACTGTCGATGATCTGTATATTTTGATTTGTTTTTTGCAGTGGCTTGAATTCCCCCCACCCCCCATATTTAGTGCTTCCTTCAGAAGCTCTTGTAAGGTAGGACTGGCAGTGACAATATCCCTCAGCATTTGCTTTTCTGTAAAACATTTTATTTCTCCTTCACTTATGAAGCTTAGTTTGGCTGGATATAAAATTCTGAGTTGAAAATCCTTTTCTTTAAGAATGTTGAATATTGGCTCCCCAACTCTCTTCTGGCTTATAGGATTTCTGCAGAGTGATCCACCGTTAGCCTGATGGGCTTACCTTTGTGGGTAACCTGACCTTCTCTCTGGCTGCCCTTAACATTTTTTCCTTCATTTTAACCTTGGTGAATCTGATGATTATGTGTCTTGGGTTGCTCTTTTGATGAGTATCTTTGTAGTGTTCTCTGTATTTCCTGAATTTGAATTTTGGCCTGCCTTGCTAGGTTGGGGAGGTTCTATTGGATAATATCCTGAAGCATGTTTCCAACTTGGTTCCATTCTTCCCATCACTTTCAGATACACCAACATAGTTCCATATTTCTTGGAGGCTTTGTTCATTCCTTTTCATTCTTTTTTCTCTAATCTCATTGCTCACTTTATTTCATTAAGTTGATCTTCAATCTCTGATATCCTTTCTTCACTTGGGCAATTCAACTATTGATACTTGGGTATGCTTCATGATGTTCTTGTGCTGTGTTTTTCAGCTCCATCAGGTCTTTTGTATTCTTCTCTAAACTAGTTATTCTAGTTCACAACTTTCCTAACCTTTTATCAAGTCCTTAGCTTCCTTGCATTGGGTTAAAACATGCTCCTTTAGCTCAGAGGAGTTTGTTATTACCTACCATCTGAAGACTACTTCTGTCAATTCATCAAACTCATTCTCCAACCAGTTTTGTTCCCTTGCTGGAGAGGAATTGTGATCCTTTGAAGGAGAAGAGGCATTCTGGTTTTTGGAATTTTCAGCCTTTTGGTGCTGGTTTTTCATCATCTTTGTGGGTTCATCTACCTTTGCTCTTTGATGTTGATGACATTCAGATGGAGTTGTTGCATGGTCATTCTTTTTGTTGTGTTGAAGCTATTGCTTTCTGTTTGTTAGTTTTCCTTCTAACAGTCAGGCCTCTCTGCTGCAGGTCTGCTGGAGTTTGCTGGGGGTCCACTGCAGACCCTGTTTGCCTGGGTATCAGTGGCAGAGGCTGCAGAACAGCAAAGGTTGCTGTTGCTGCCTGTTCATTCCTCTGGAAACTTCATCCCAGAAAGGCACCCACCAGATGCCAGCCAGAGGGCTCCCGTATGAGGTGTCTGTCAACCCCTGCTGGGAGGTATCTCCCTCTCAGGAGGCTTAGGTGTGAGAGACCCACTTGAGGAGGCAGTCTGTCTTTTAGCAAAGCTCAAGTGCTATGCTGGGAGATTTGCTGCTCTCTTCAGAGCTGGAAGGCAGGAATGTTTAAGTCTGCTGAAGCTGTGGCCATAGCCACCCCTTCCCCCAGATGCTCTGTCCCAGGGAGATGGGAGTTTTATCTGTAGGCCCCTGACTAGGGCTGCTGCTTTTCTTTCAGAGATGTCCTGCTCAGAGAGGAGGAATCTGGAGAGGCAGTCTGGCTAAAGCGGCTTTGCAGAGCTGCAGTGGGCTCCACCCAGTTTGAAATTCCTACTGACTTTGTTTACACTGTGAGAGGGAAAAATGCCTACTTAAGCCTCTGTAATGGTGGACTCCCCTCCCCCGACCAAGCTCCAGCATCCTAGGTTGACTTCAGACTGCTGTGCTGGCAGCAAGAATTTCAAGCCAGTGAACCTTAGCTTGCTGGGCTCTGTGGGGGCGGGATCTACTGAGCAAGACCACTTGGCTCCGTGGCTTCAGCCCCCTTTCCGGGAGAGTGAATGGTTCTGAACATTCTGTCTCACTGATGTTCCAGGCACCACTGGGGTATGATAAGAAAATCCCTGCAGCTAGCTCAGTGTCTGTCTAAATGACTGCCCAGTTTTGTGCTTGAAACCCAGGCCCTTGTGGTGTAGGTACCTGAGGGAATTTCCTGGTCTGTGGGTTGCAAAGACCTTGGGAAAACTGTAGTATCTGGGCCAGATAGCACTGTCTTTCACGGCACGGTCTCTCATGGCGTTCCTTCGCTAGGAGAAGGATTTCTTTGACCCCTTGCACTACATGGGTGAGGCGACACCTTACCCTGCTTCTGCTTGCCCTTTGTGGGCTGCACCTACTGTTTAACCAGTCCCAATGAGATGAACTGAGTATCTCAGCTGGAATTGCAGAAATCACCAGTCTCTGTGTTGGTCTTGCTGGGAGCTGCAGACCAGAGCTGTTTCTTTGCAGCCATCTTACCCAGGAGTCCTGCTGCATCATTTGTGTTTGTTTATATTGCCTTTACAAATGTTCCTTATTTCCTTTTACTTGCGTGTTTCTGCTCATTAGACTGTAAACTCCTAGGGATAGGAATGTGACTTAAATCACTGTGCCCCTACTCCCAGGCATGCGAGTATGTCATGAGAGCATGGGGACAAATAGAGAACTCCCTAACTACAGATACTTGAATAATTTACACTAAGGCCTTGCACAGAAATTGCATGTCTGTTTATCTTCCTGTCTGGTAAGAAGAAAGCATTAGACAAGGCATTGCAGTCCTTATCCACCTTTTTCTAACTGGTCCTAAATTGGATCTTTAGACAAACAGCAAGGTCTGTCTTTCAGAATGGAAATCTGGAAACTGTGTCCATTGCACAACATTTTGGCATGCTGAATCTTAAATTACTCAGCCTCCCTAGAGAATGAGCCCTGCTAAGCTTGGGGTCTAGTTTCCCAGACCCCACTGCTGGAATCTGCATTCTGGGCACTGGGCTCCCTCGTTTTGATTCAGGTTAATTCCAGAGGCAGGTCACCTTCCCACAGAGGAGCTTGGAAACACCTGTTATGGACAGACATTGCCATCCCTCTACTTCTGAAGAGAGAATTGTTTGATGTGTCGCAAATGATCTCATTATTAGTTCTTCTATTTTTATCAGCTCAAAATTGGACTAAACACTGACTAATAAGGCTCCTGTGCTTATTAAAATTGTTTTGTTTGTGTTTATGGCATTTTTCTTAATCACAAAGGAATAATGAGTAGAGTTTATAAATTCCTTGGCTAATAATTCAGCAATTATGGTAATAAAAGAGTGTTTTGTACAATAGATATGAGAAGGAATGTAAAGAAATTAGGAGAGAGGAATTATTCATCTTGAAGCTGAAGGGGAACAGGAATTTTTATCTCCCCTCCTGGAACCTAAATGAACTGGGGTAGGCAGAGCGGCTTGTGATTGACTTTTTGTCTTTAACAAGGTGTAATGAACAAATACAAGTTGTTTATATTTATGGTGCACAATGTGATGTTTGGATATATATATTAATTGTAAAATACTTATCAGTCAAGCTAATTAACATCTAACACCTCATATAGTTTGTTTTCTTCTGCTGAGAATACTCAAGATCTCTGATAGCAATTTTCAAGTATATAACTCATTATTATTAACTATAGGCATCTTGTGGTACAAGATCTCCAAAACTTACTCATACTATCTAACTGAAACTTTGTACCATTTGACCAATAGTTTTTCATCCACTTCCTTTGCCTGTTCCCCAGCCTCTGGTAATCAACCTTCTACTCACTACTTCTATGAATTAGAAGTTTTTTAGATTCCACATGTAAGTGAGATGATGCAGTATTTATATTTCTATGCATAGCTTATTTCAGTTAGCATAATGTCCTCCAGGTTCATCTATCTTGTCCCAAATTACAGGATTTCTCTGTTTTCTAAGGTTGAGTACTATTTCATTGTATGTATGGGTCACATTTTCTTTATCCATTCATCTCACCATGGACACTTATATTGATTCTGTATCTTGGCTATTGTGAATAGTGCTACACTGAATATCGGAGGGCAGAGATCTCTTGGACATACTGATGCCATTTCTGTTGGATATGTACCCAGAAGTGGGATTGCTGGACCATAAGGTAGTTGATTGTAATATTTTTGGAACCTCCATATTGTTTTCCAGAATTTCTGTACCAATTTGCTTGCCACCAATAGTGTACAAAGGGTATTTTTCCCTCCACCCTCCCCAAGTACTTGTTATATTTTGTCTTTTTGATCAAAACTTGTTCTCACAGGTATGAGGTTTGTCTTTTTGATCAAAACTCATTCTCACAGGTATGAGGTGATATATCATTTTTGTTTTAATTTGCATTTCCCTAATGATTAATGAAGTTGAACTTTTTATTATGTTCCCATTGGGCCATTTGTATGTTTTCTTTTGAGAAATGTCTATTGAGGTCCCTTTTTCCATTTAAAAAATCAGGTTACTTGTTTCTTGCTATTGGTTTGAGTTCCTTATATATTTTGGATGTTAGCCCCTTGTAGATGTATGTTATATAAATACGTTCCCCCATTCTGTAGGTTGTTCTTTCATTCTGTTGGATGTTTCCTCTGCTGTGCAGAAGCATTTTGGCATGACACAATTCCATTTGTCCGTTTTTGCTTTTATTGCCTGTGCTTTAGAGATCATAGTCAAGCATCATGGTCCAGACTAATGTCAGTAAGTTTTTCCCTATGTTTTCTTCTAATAATTTTACAGTTTTGGATCTGAATTTTACATGTTTATTTTGAACTGACTTTCGTATAAAATCTGAGATAAGGTTCCAATTTCATTCTTTTGCATGTGACTATCTAGTTATTTCAAAATCAGTTACTGAAGAGACTGTGCTTTCCACATTTACTGTCCTTGGCACTGTTGTTGATCAGTTGATTATAATTGCATGATTCATTTGTAAGATCTCTATTGCGTTTCATTGGTCTATATGTCTATTTTTATGCCAGTACCATACTGTTTTAATTTCTACAACTTTGTGGTATGGAGAACATGCTAATTAGAGAACATTTAGAAAATATAGATAGACAAAAACAATCAAATAGGTTGGGCGTCATGGCTCAGGCCTCTAATCCCTGCACTTTGGGAGGCTGAGGCAGGCGGCTCACCTGAGATCAGGAGTTTGAGACCAGCCTGGCCAACATGGTGAAGTCCTGTCTCTACTAAAAGTACAAAAATTAGCCAGTGTGGTGGCTCATACCTGTAATCCCAGCTACTTGGGAGGCTGAGGCAGGAGAATTGCTTGAGCCTAGGAGACAGAGGTTGCAGTGAGCTGGGACTGTGCCACTATACTCTAGCCTGGATGACAGAGCGAGAC